>NC_083478.1:15045466-15345466 GCF_030014155.1 Tachysurus vachellii | reverse complement strand
GGCACGAAACTCGCGACAAACAATTCAAGCACAGGAAGTGACGTCAGAGACGATGTGTCAAAGAAAGAGTGTGTTAACCTTGAGTCTCTTTCTTTAGGTAAGAGAAGGCATACAGGTAGGTTGCTGGAAATGGCAGGCAACAAAATTGAGGACAAAATGATAAAAATAAATAAATAAATGTATTAGATGCATGAGACGTCTTTGTGATTAGAACATTGTTTAAAGATTTTGTGAACAGAAGAGGTGGCAATAATTAACTAAAACAAAGGTCACTTTAGCAGGAGGAATAATTTAAGTGCATGTACAACCAGTTTACTGTCACTGACAATAAACAGAAGCCCAGTAATGTATTATTGTGTATGTAATGCATATTGCAACATGGATATTAACCCCATGTTCAAGGCTAAGGATGTAATCACCAGTATGTAATCACTATGTAAGTACCAATTTGCTATCTATTGGGCATAGATATATACACTAGATGTCGCCTTGTATATGGCAGAACATTGAGACGAATGCGTCAACTGAGCCGCCATCTTGGTACAGGGGACCCCCTCCTCTTAATGCATCAGTGTCAATGTAGGCAAAGAAATAAAATCACCATAAATCGTCATGAATACAATTTTCTAGTTTTTTTTTTTGGTTCGTTCCAAAGGTCAAACGTGTTTATTATTAAGTCCAGAGAAAATGTAAGGTTTTGATATTAAGATAATCTACTTTTCCACAATGTAATGCATAGTAATAGTAGGTGTAAGTTTATTACTTACATTCTTCCACTTGAGTAAACTTCAAATGAACAATCACTACTTACCTTAGCCTACTGCATGCAACACTGCTACAATGGTGTGACTATAATTGATTAATAATAATATAGTGTTAATTTAAACATTTAAATTGTATTGGTTTATTTGTATTGGTTTATATAGTATCCATGCAACAACACAACCTTACACAGTTTCTTCCTTAGACTTTTGCTCTGCAGTTGTAGACATGGTGTTGTCTCAACTTATGAAAGTTACAGACAACCAGTGACATTAAGCTAAAGCAGTGTTACTCATTGCGCGGCTCACGAGCCTCCTGCGGCTCGCCAAGCTTTAATATGCGGCTCGCTTGGCAGTAAATAATACGATGATATGATCATGTGGTTACAATTTATTTTTCATTTAAATAACATTAAAAACAATCAGGGCAGCATAGAAAAATGAATGTGCTCTATTACAAATAATAATATATATTTATATATATTATTTGATTCGTCACTGCCTCACTGCGTTCTGTGCAATAGCCAGTTTTTGGCGGCCTGCCAGAAGCTAGTTTGTGTTTCATGCTAGTTAACAACTTGTTTTTACTGTACACACGGACTAAAAAAAGAACGCACAAAATGAACAGCAACAAAGCAATGTGACAGTGACAAAAGAGGTAACTGATGGGGAGCATGCATCATCCGCAACTCGAGTAATTATTGTATTGCAATATTGTACATTGTATTTAAGCAGATAAGCTATTTAAGACTGAATAACTTGGCATACTTTGCGGTGAAAGTGGCTCTCGTATTGACTTTGTCCTATCAGTGTGGCTCACATAAAAAAAATAGTGAAGACCACTGAGCTAAAGTGATGGTTGTCTATGCCATCTCGAGTCTCAACAGTGTGATCACGAAGACCAAATATGTCCTCAGAGCGTACTTCTGCTTTAGATTCGGATTCAGATTATTTTATTTAATGCCATGTCAGCAATAAAAAATATTTTCATGGCAAAAATTCAATTACAAAAACACAAATATCATATAAATACAATGAAAACAAAACAAATATAAACAGCAAGTCATGTTATACATTCATTCATTCATTCATTCATTCATCTTCTACCGCTTATCCGAACTACCTCGGGTCACGGGGAGCCTGTGCCTATCTCAGGCGTCATCGGGCATCAAGGCAGGATACACCCTGGACGGAGTGCCAACCCATCGCAGGGTCATGTTATACAATTTTTTTTAATTAACATACGATAAAAAAAATCCAAGTCCTTTTCAGGCATAATGTCATTAAATATGTCCTTAAGTGAAGTAACTTGATAAAAGAGCATTCTGCTTGTGTTAAGTCCAGGACAATCTAATAAATTGACAGATAAAGGAATCTTACAGAACATACATAAAGTTTTGTCTTTTCACCTTTAAGCAAAAAAGCATGGGTCAATTTTTAATGTCCTTATTAAGAGCTTCGGAATCTACAAACATTGTCGGTTTTCCTAACTGTCAAAAAGTAATGGGTAACTAGTATGGATTAGCTGCGGTCGTTAACCAAGAACTTAAACAAACCAACGGAACCAGAAATATAATTTCCTAACATTCAGTATCATAAAACACATTCTCACCTGTGAAATGTAATCCCTTGCTGTCTGGTTTTTAGATTTCTTTTGTTTGAACATCCAAACGCAGCACAGAAGTCCGGCATCGTGCATGCATTTGAAGTACAAGAGACCTGTACAAAGATGGCGGCAGTTTTGATGCATTTTTAGGACCCCAAGGCAACATCTATGGTATATATCTATGTCTATTATGCAATAATTCTAAGTACTAGCAATGAGAGAATAGTGATATTGGAGTGTATGCCTGAGTGTACATTGTACTATGCACATGGTTTTCAAGGACCATATACATGGATATATGGACCATATACCATATTCATATTACATATTCAGTATATTTCATAGAAAATAATAATATAGCCAAGAGATTCCATGACAGTAATATGAAGGAGGAGTGATGGCAGTCCCTCTCAATCAGGGAGCTTATAATACACATATTCCCATATTGGCTTTTTTATAGCTAGATAAGTTGATCTGAAATTGTTATCTCACTGCAAATAACTAAAAGAAGGGGTCCAAGATGGACGGCGATTAAGGCTGTAAACCATAAACAATGCAGTATATTAGAGTACAAAAGACTGCAGCTATTTTTGTGCATAGCCATGTAATTTTGCTTTAGGTGATAAAGTGCTTCAAGCCTATATTGACTTATTGCACACAGTTCATATACAAACAATGTTTTACCAATCCACAATAGTGTAAAATCTTGTGTCCCAATGTCTGTCCAGAGACAGACTGTCCATTTCTGTGGTTGCTTTTTTACATGCTAAACCTCTCATATCTTTATGCATGTACAAGGCCAAAAGCAGAAGTCTGGTTAGTAATTTATATTAGCTTGTTATCAGCCCATAACAAGAATTTAATTCCAAAATGTTTATTCAGAATTTAAACATAACTACAGATGTTCACGCTACTCAGCATGAGTTGCCTGAGTAGGACAAATTGGACCAAAATCATTTACGTGAATGCAGAATTAAGCCTGTTTTTATTGCATGATATCAGCTTAAACAAGGAGCAATATTAAGCCCAGCCACATTTTTATTTTCTAGAAAGCATAACAATGAGCATAACAAATGCTGCTCATCCTCATTGAGCTAAGATGTCTCTGAGTTACACAAAGCCATCATGGCACTGAATAAAAAGTATGAGAAATGTCATATCCCCTTCAGTGTCAAAATCTATTATTTCAGAGGCACACATACTGTAGTCACTCAATATTGCAAGCATGCAGTTCCATATACTGTAAGGCACAGAATGTTCTCTTCCCTATTCACCGTACAATATTCACCATCTAATGATGAAACTTTAAAATGCCATTTACTGTGGCACAATGATACATTTTTCCAATCTGCACATACTGTATAACACTATTACAGCAAGAGGAAAATATTGCTATAATAAAGCTCCGGATGTGTGTCCAAAATATCAGAAACTTTATTTGATTCTGTGTAATTAGGAAAGGGGGAGAAACAGCAAGATTCATTTCAGTACACTGGGAGAAAATTATGTCTCTCTAGCCAGCTGATGTAATTTGCTTCTTATTAAAGGTGGTTTATATTTCTACTCAAGAATGGCTTGTGTCTGAAAACAATAAAAAAGCATAATAGAAAATTGTGCTTTGAGAATTGAATTGCCTTTTTTCATTAAGCCCTTTACTTATAACCACTGACCACTGATTAACTTTCCTGCAGTTGAAAACAGACAGAAGTAGCAGAAGAATATCCACAAAAAGACTAAACATATCCATATCTACAAAAAAAAGACTAAACTGACTATGTTCACATTTACTAAGTGTAGTGATCAGAATATTAGTTTTATAAGGCACTATATATTTATTCATAGTTGACAATGTATGGCTCATAATACAGATTGTCCTCTTTTTTCTCAGAGACCAATGACAGACTTTATGCAGGCAATGGAAGGCTTTACTTGTGTGAATAATAATTGAATAATAATAAACACGTTGTTTTGCACGTCCAAGTCAAGTTTTTATTTATGTACTCTTACAGACTAACTGTATGTCATGTACAGGTAGCTGTATGTTATTATTTCTAGGGAATGCACTGCAGTGCACATTATTCAGAGAAAACTTTTACTTCTCTTTAATTACCTTTAATATCATCTAACTCTAGAAGATCCATGACAACGCATATATACAATGGAAATATAAATATTCTACATGGCCCTATAATTGTAGCTTTTTGTGAAGTAAAAAAGCTAGCCCACTACCCAGACATGTAGAATAAAAAAATATAGTTGTGGGTAAGTGACCAGAAAAGTTTTTCATTCATTCATTCATTCATTTTCTACCGCTTATCCGAACTACCTCGGGTCACGGGGAGCCTGTGCCTATCTCAGGCGTCATTGGGCATCAAGGCAGGATACACCCTGGATGGAGTGCCAACCCATCGCAGGGCACACACACACACTCTCATTCACTCACGCACTCACACACTACGGACAATTTTCCAGAGATGCCAATCAACCTACCATGCATGTCTTTGGACCGGGGGAGGAAACCGGAGTACCCGGAGGAAACCCCCGAGGCACGGGGAGAACATGCAAACTCCACACACACAAGGCGGAGGCGGGAATCGAACCCCCAACCCTGGAGGTGTGAGGCGAACGTGCTAACCACTAAGCCACCGTAGATTAAATAGGCCCTGTTAAAACAGTAATCATAAGTATATAGCAGCTTCAGTTTTCTTGGAAAGGTGTCTGCATTGATAGCACACTAAAATGAATATGTCTACTTAAAGAACTTACAGACAAAGTCAGTGTCATGAACACAGAACAGAGCGGACCCAAACGCAGGATAGCATAAATAAATGGGGTTTAATGACAAAACACAAAATAGGAACACAGACTCGAGACGGGACTAAACAGGATTAAGACCACAGTAGATGCCGTGCTGTACGAGGCAATGCGGCACAGTTAAATACAAAAAAGGACAATGACACAATAAGGATCAGGTGTGATGACAGGGAGGAGCAGACGAAGGCGGGGCAGACACGTGACGAGAAACGTAAACAAGCACACGTGGCCAGAGTCCGGGCAGAGTCCTTACAGACAGATACATAAGGTTAGAAAAGTATAGCTTTGCACAGTGAGAAATTGTTGACACCCTGGTTTGATCACTGGCACCTGCTTTATAAAGTACCCAAATAAATTCAAACAGAAAGTATGAGATGGTCTATGAGCTACAGTCATGTGAAAGAATTAGGACAGCCCATAAAAGCCCTTTTTTTTTTATTTAAAATGTAAACCTTAAACCTTAATTGTTGAATTGAAAGGGTATCACCATAGTAAGATCCAAAGAGCTCTCTGAGGCCCTCTGAAAGAAGATTGTTTGGCATAAACCAAATATCATTTCAG
Source organism: Tachysurus vachellii (assembly GCF_030014155.1). Lineage (NCBI taxonomy): Eukaryota > Metazoa > Chordata > Actinopteri > Siluriformes > Bagridae > Tachysurus > Tachysurus vachellii. Next base: position 15,339,724 of record NC_083478.1, on the reverse strand, counting down.
CACTGAACTGTGAAACATGGAGGTGAAATTGTTATCGTTTGGGGATGCTTTGCTGCAGCAGGATATATTTTCTATCGGAATTTGCTTGAGGAATTGTGAGACCATCTGTCAAACAATTGTAACATCAATCATGAAATACACTATGTCATCACACTCCCATCTTTGTAAGTCATTACAGGTGATTTGAAATGTACTGTGCATGCAAGAAGCTGCGTGGTAGATGAAAAAAAAATGGTAGATGGCTACAAGAAATGACTCATTGAGGTTATTTCGGCCAAAGGCGGAAATACTAGCTATTAGGGCATAGCGTGTCCTAACTTTTTCTCAGTTGAAATGTTAATTTTGATTTCTTTTGTTTAATAAGTGAAAAGTGATTTTTGTTGTTGTTTAAAAGAAATTACATCTACAAGTACATATTAAAACAAAATAAGAAGATTTCTTAATCTTCTTTTTCTACTTTTGGATTTTCCCATTAGGATTTGCCACAGGGAATCATCTGCTTCCACGTAATCTATCCTCTGCATCTTCTACTCTTGCACCAATTAACTTATATCTCCGCTTTGGACTTCCTCTTGACATCTTACCTCGCAGCTCCATCTACAAAATACTTCTACAAATATAACCACTCTCTCTCCTTTGCACATGTCCAAACCAGTGGTGTAGTCCTCAAAAAAAAGTGGTACACTCCTACCACCTCTTAAACCCCCTGTTCCCTGCCACGCTGCCAAATCAAGAAAAGAAAAACAACCCACAGAAGTCAATGTTTGCATTTACATGACATTAACATCAATGCCTTTAGCAGACACTTTTATCCAAAGAAACTCACAGTGCATTTGAGTTACATACATTTTATCAGTATCTGTGTTCCCTGGGAATCGACCCCACAACCTTTGCGATGCTAACGTAATGCTCTACCATAATGCACTCTTACACAAACTATTTTGCCATTCAATTATGCATTGTTTGTTCAGTTACAGTATGTTCCAAACATTTTTTTTATCTATTGTAACATGGATTGTGGAAAAGTGGCATAAGGTCGATTTTTTGATGAATCATCTATTCTACACCTTTCTGTCCTAATTACTCACTCACTCATTTTCTACCGCTTATCCGAACTACCTCGGGTCACGGGGAGCCTGTGCCTATCTCAGGCGTCTTCGGGCATCAAGGCAGGATACACCCTGGACGGAGTGCCAACCCATCACAGGGCACACACACACACACACTCATTCACTCACACACTCACACACTATGGACAATTTTCCAGAGATGCCAATCAACCTACCATGCATGTCTTTGGACCGGGGGAGGAAACCGGAGTACCCGGAGGAAACCCCCGAGGCACGGGGAGAACATGCAAACTCCATAGTGCTAACCACTAAGCCACCATGCCCCCCTCTGTCCTAATTAAATAATTATAAATCAAGGCATGATAAGATTTTATTTTGGTAAAATAAGCTTAATCTAGAGGTCTTTGCCTTTCATATAAGCCACTTCTGATTCCAAATGATCAACTAGAAGTCAAGTTATTATCTGTTGTTCCTACAACTTGGATAGGCGATAAGTCTTTTGTCAGGGAGTGTATGGATAAATTTAAAGTAATTAAATATCTCAATATGTTTATGCACTACAGGATTCCTAAAGCAAATATTTTATAGATATAATTTAATATTTCCCCCTTATAGATTCAGTGTGGAACCTGCACAAAATGGTTCCACATAAAATGCCTTAGGATGACAGAAGCACAAATACCGAGCAGACATATCCCTTGGTATGTATTGTGCATTGTGCATTGAGCTAAAGCAAGTACAGATACCATAGAGTTTAACAATATCTATAATAGCTCTTATATAAGCAGCAGGATTACATATGTTTGACAAAATCTGATTTTCACATTGAAGTTTACATGACAGTTAAATGTATATTGTTGTATATTGTTTATAATGCAAACAATAAAAATAATCAAAAAGCAAGCTTTCTCAAAATAAGTGTTGTAGTATTATCAGGATATCAGTGATGTGTGAGCTGAATTTGGTGACAATACAGTGTATTACAGTGAAGTTATTGAACATAATTTCCATATTAGTGAAGTTATATATGGTTATATAAGTTATATATTAAATATGGAATTATTTTCATATAAAAAAAAAAAAAAAAAATTATACAAAAAGACATTTCCCCAAATTAAGTGTTGTAGTATAACTATTAGGACATCAGTGGTGTGTGAGCTGAATTTGGCAAAAGTACAGTGTGAAGTTATTGTTTTTTTTATTATGAAAATTCATAAAAATTATACAAAAAGACATTTCTCCCAAGTATGTATTGTAGCATAACTATCAGTGGTGTGTGAGCTGAATTTTGTGACAGTACAGTGTATTACAGTGAAGTTATTGACTGTTTTTATAGTATTCGCTTTTCAGGTTTTGCACTTTGCTGACGGTCCCTTGGAATCTGTTTCTCAGCCGTCTGCACATAGACACTTATGTATTTTGTCCACCGCTTATTTTGAGGAAAATTGGGTTGTAGCTGCCTCTCTACTTTACTACGATAAAAAAGAGGTGTTACTTGTGTAGTAACAGCATTTAGTTCAGGAGTTACTGACTCGGGAATCTCCAATCTGTGAATATGCGGCCAACTTTACTTAAGTCTGCTTCAGCATGACACCAGCTTCTGTTGATGAAGTAAACTCTTCTGCTTGGTGAAGTTGGTACAAGACAACTGTCGGGGGCGGAATTCAAATAAAAATGAACCAATTACAACGAAGTTTTGCGAGTTAAAAAATGCGATGCAGTTAATGTGGTATAGTGCAATAAACCTCCTGCCCAGTTAGTGGCACTATGCACCGATGTTATTGAACAGAATACGTATGCATGGTGGAGAGGAAGAGAACTGCGTGTGAAGAAGTTGAGTAAAAGAAAGTTATAGTTAACCCTGGCTGTGACTGCTTTGTTTTCTACTACATTTCTACTACACGAGGAATGGCTTTTCTTGGAATTTCACAACCCCCAGCTTTCCTGGTCACTCCTGGTGAGCCGACAATGTTCTATAAGTCTTTGATACAAATGTTTGAAAGTTACCTCCTGGCACTCACTGCTAACGAGATGCCTGACAGGCGAAAGCGTGCACTGCTGCTTCATTGTTTGGGCACAGAAGGCCAGCGGATTTTTCTTACACTTCCGGATGTCGGTACATCTTACAAATCTGCTCGTGATGCTTTACAAGCCTTTTTTGTTCCGAAAGTGAACGTGGTTGCGGAGAGGAATAAATTTCGTCAGCGTGCGCAGAGGCACGGCGAATCTACTATTCAATACGTTGCTGCATTACGGGATTTGCTTTGGAACTGTGATTTTGGCGCTCTCGCTGATGACATGATTAGGGATCAGATTATAGAGAAAACGTCCTCCGGACGTATTAGAGAACGTCTACTTTTGGAAACAGATCTCACACTGCAGAAAGCTATTACAATTGCTTCCCAAATTGAAACTGCAATGGCTGAAGCAAAAGCGATGACTCCCGCAGCTGAGGCTACAGTCAAACTCGTCCAATCGAGAGGTAGTGCTGCCACACACAAACGTAGAATGACAACGAAATCAAATGCGACACGCACACACAATGGCCCTACTCACACTGCCCAATGCAAAGCTTGTTACCACTGTGGATCCAATTCACATTTAGCCAACAACCCAACATGTGCTGATAAACATGCAAAATGCAAACAATGTGGGAAAATAGGACACTTTGCCAAAGTTTGTCGCAGCGCAGCTTCCACATGCAATGTGCAAGAAGTTACTGTGCCAGATCTTACAGTCTTAAATATTACTCCTACTTCAACTGTGTCACAGACAAAACATCTTACCTGTACTGTGTCTCTTCATGTAAAAGATGGACAGTTACTTACCACAGATTTGCTTGTAGACACAGGTTCAGCAGTCTCCATTCTTCCAGAGCATGTTTACCGCCAGACGTTCCTGCATATGCCCCTTAAAAAGCCTACACTACGTCTAGTGACCTACATGAAGAAACCAATTCCTGTCCTTGGATGCCTTGCCCTTACTGTTTCATACTGCAACCATAGCACGCAAACAGACTTCTACATTGTCCATGATGGGACACCTTTGCTAAGAATGGATCTTTTCACAGCTCTGCACCTTCAAATTCAAGATGGACACATTGAACCACCTGCTTCACCAGCAGAGGATCGAACTACTGTCAACAACACTGAGGCTTTAGGCATTGCTACTGGATTTACCCACGAAGTTAAAATGCATTCAGATGTGCCCCCAGTTCAGCAGAAACTTCGCAGACTGCCATTTGCTGTTCGTTATGCTGTTTCAGAGGAGTTGAAAAGACTCGAAGCAGAAGGTGTCATAGAGAGAGTTGACTCGTCTGCCTGGGTGTCTCCTCTGGTGGTCGTGAAGAAAAAGACTGGTGGCATTCGTCTTTGTGTGGATTTACATGAGCCAAACAGAGCGGTGGTGATAGACAGTTACCCTTTGCCACACATCGAAGAAGTTTTTACTGAGCTCCGTGGTGCAACTATGTTCTCCACAATCGATTTGCAAAATGCCTACCATCAAGTCCAGTTACACACAAGCAGCAGAGATCTTACAGCGTTTATAATGCATGACGGACTTTTTCGTTTTACAAGAGTTCCATACGGCTTGCCCTCAGCACCTAGTGCCTTCCAACGGATGATGTCCCAGATTCTGGCAGATAAAAAAGGTGTGCAATGCTATCTAGATGACATCATAGTATACGGTGAGATGCCTGAACTTCATGACACGAGACACGAGACTGGAAGCCGTCCTTCACTGCCTACAAGAGAGTGGGTTGAAGCTGAACACAACTAAATGCCACTTCAGGATGTCTGAGTTGTCCTTTCTTGGGCATCTCATTTCTGCCTCTGGCCTACAACCAGACCCTGGCCATGTTCAAGCTGTGGCTCAAGCTCCCTCTCCTCATGACGCTCAGTCACTACGTTCTTTTCTTGGCTTGACTGCATGGTATTCAAAGTTCATTCCCAATTACGCCACACTTGTAGAACCTCTTTGTGCTCTACTTCGAAAGTTTACTGTTTTCCATTGGACTGAGGAGGCTCGGGAAAACTTCTCCCAAGTTAAAGACATCATAGCTACAAGCCCTGCTCTTGCCTTGTTCAACCCTTCCTTGCTGACAGTCGTCACAACTGACACGTCAGATTACGGCATTGGCGCTGTGCTGACACAGATCCAGGGCCATACAGAACAGACAGTTACATTCGCCTCTAGAGTGCTGACTGAGTGCGAACACAAGTACTCTACAATTGAAAAAAAGGCCTTAGCGTGTGTCTGGGCGATTGAAAAGTGGCGCGCGCACTTGTGGGGTCATCACTTTACTTTAAGAACGGACCACAGCCCTCTGACTACCTTGCTCTCAACCAAAGGCCTTGGACGTGCAGGCATGAGAATAGCCCGATGGTCTGCTCGCCTGTTGTGTTTGACTATAACATTGAATACAAACCAGGGCGAGAGAATGTTACAGCCGATTGCTTGTCACGTCTGCCTCTTCCCATTACAGAAGAACATCAAGATCCTGAGCTGAAGATGGTGGCTGTTGTGTCAGCTGACTTTGCAGCTGTCACTGCTGAAGACCTCTCAAGAGCCTGTAATGAATGCCCTGTGCTACAGAAGGTGAGACACTACATTTCTAAAGGATGGCCTGGGAGTGCGAAAAGCCTAGACCCTGTCATCACACCTTACTTTCGTATCCAGAATGAACTGGCTGTGCAGGATAGTTACATAATTCGCGGCACTCATCGTGTGATTGTACCTCAAGCTCTGCAATCAAAGCTCATTCAGTTAGCTCATGCCACACACCAAGGGATCATTCGCACAAAACAAAGACTGCGAGACTTGTATCGGTGGCCTGGCATAGATTCAGAGGTTGAGTCTGCCATTAAGTCATGCTCTACCTGCCTGCAGCATGACAAAACTGCCATCACCCGTGCTGCCATGCTACAACCTGTACCTACTCCTACTGCAGCCTGGGAAAAGGTAGCTGTGGATATCGTGGGACCTATTTAAACTGCACCTCCTGACTGCCATTTTGCAATAACTCTCATTGACTACTATAGCCGATGGCCTGAGATTGCCTTCAGCTCAGGTATTACCTCAATGACTGTTATGAACTTTCTTGCCACTGTGTTTAGTAGAGAAGGAAATCCACTCGAACTGGTCACTGACAATGGCCCTCAGTTTGTTTCAGCTCAGTTTGAATCCTTCCTTGCTGACAGAGATATCAAGCATTGCCGCAGCTCCGTGTATTACCCACAAGCGAATGGGGAAATAGAACGCTTCAACAGAGTATTCAAGGACTGCTTAAAGACAGCCAACATCAAAGGTAAACCTTTGAAAGCCTTTGTCACTGAGTTTTTACACACATACAGAGCCACTCCCCATGCCATGACCTCAGTGTCTCCTGCCGAGCTACTTCATGGTAGACCACTCAATACAAAGCTGCATATCAGAGGTCTCCACTCCACATTGCCTCTTACAGAGCACACAAACCTGAAACAGAACATCCAGATGAAGCAACAGATAACAAAACGGTATACAGACAGAGGACGTAGTGCAAAACCATCCACTTTGGATCCAAGTTGGATCTTCTGTCTGTGTCTGCAAGCCTGGGTTCATTGCAAAAGGATGTTCTAAGTTCACCCAACCTTTTAAAGTGGTAGCCCAGAAAGGTCCTGCTACTTACCTGTTATCCGATGGAAAAGTGTGGAATGCCATCCACCTTGCACCTACACCTCCTACCAATTCAAGTGTTCCTACATCACAGCCTGATGATGCTCACCTGAAACTGTGCAATCCCTTCCCCTCTCTCCAAAAGTCCCAAGGATGTGACATGCCCCAGTATAGTCCAGAGACTGTGATTTAAAAAAAAAAAAAAAAAAGATAAAGCATTGTGAACATGTTTATTCTGTTTCTGTTCCCTGAAGATTGTATCTACAGTTCATTTACTAGTCTATTTTGTCATAAGATTGAATTGTGACTTACTGATTAGACTTTTTGTATACATTCTAGTCTAGATTTAACATACCTATGGATTCTGTTATTTACTTCCATGTTTAGGTCATTAGTGATATTATGACTTACATTTCTACAGATTTTGTTACATACTTTCTTTCCATGTGATCACATGTGAGAGTATTATTTTTTACAATTTTTGCTATTTAAGGAAAAGACATGCTTCATGTTGTTTCAGTTTACATATATTGTTCATGAAGTACTGATATTCTGGTGCTACAGTACAGAGTTTTATTTCTTACAAGAGAGGAATATGTGGTATGGTGCAATACACCTCCTGCCCAGTTAGTGGCACTATGCACCAATGTTATTGAACAGAATACGTATGTATGGTGGAGAGGAAGAGAACCCCGTGTGAAGAAGTTGAGTAAAAGAAAGTTATAGTTAACCTTGGCTGTGACTGCTTTGTTTTCTATTACATACACAACAGTTAAAGGGGAAGAAAAGACGAGGGTAAATTATGGACGTTTTAAGCAGCAAAACAAGTGGGTATACCGAGGGTATACGCTAATATTAAGCCATAAAAGTCGTTATACGCAAACAGCCCTGGGGGAAAAAGTAAGCATACTCCGTATACGTGCGTATGGCCCCGACTACACCACTGGTCCAAACCATCTCAATCTAGCCTCTCTGACCTTGTCCCTAAAATAGCCATTCTGAGCTGTCAGTCTGATGTGCTCATTCCTAATCCTGTCCATCCTCATTACTCTTAAAGAGAAATTCAACATCTTCATCCCTGCTACCTCCATCTCTGCCTCATGTCTTTTTATCATGATCATTGACAATGATGATCATTGATCATGATTATCATTATCGTAACTGATCACACTACTGTCTTGTATACCTTTCCTTTGATTCCTCACCTAACACTGTCCTCACCTGTTGGCACCTTTCAATCTCTATCTTCAATCACCCTTATCTGTTGTACATCATTCCTATCTCTATCTCTCTGTCTCTCTAAAGTCCTTCTCTCCTTCCCTTATGTCTAGCCTGGCATACAACTCATCGTATGCTTTCTATTTGACCTTTACCACATCCCTCTTCACTCTGCGCTGCAATTCCTTTAAATCATGTCTACTTTCTTCTGTCCTTTCTACACTCCACTTCTTTTTAGCGAGCCTCTTCCTCTGAATTAATCCTGTACTTCCTCTTTCCACCATCATGTTTCCTTATCTTCTTTTCTCCTTCCAGATTTCAGGCCTAGCCCCTTCCTACCTGTCTCCCTGATCACTTCTGCTGTAGTTTCCCAGTTATCTGGAAGCTCTTCCTGACCACCCAAAATCTGTCTCAGCTTCTGTCAGAATTCCTCACAACATTCTTCCTTTACAACTTCTGCCACTTGGTATTCTTTTCTAGCTTTCCTCTCCTCTTCTACCTGATCACCAGAGATATCTTATGCATCACCACACGATGCTGCCTGGCTACACTCTCTCATACCTTGCAGTCACTAATTTCATTCAGATTGCTGGATCTACATAAAATGTAATCTATCTGCCTACTCATACCTCCTCTCTTATATGTAACTCTATGCTCCTTTCTCTTCTGGAAATAAGTTTTAACTACAACCGTTTCCATCCTCTAAGCAAAGTCCACCACCATCTGTCCTTCTAGGTTCCATTTCTTGACATCAAACCTGCCCATCACCTCCTCATCACCTCTGTTTCCCTCACCAACATGCTCATTGAAGTATGCTCCAATCACTACTCTCTCCCATCTGGGAACACTCTCTATCACCTCATCTCACTCACTCCAGAATCTCTCCTTCTCTTTTAACTCACAGCCTACATGTAGAGCATAACCACTGACAACATTCAACATCACCCCTTAAATTTCTAACGTCAAACTTATTACCTTGTCTGACACTTTTTTTTTACCTCTAAAACAATCCTCACAAACTCATCCTCACAAACTCATCCTCTCTTCCTATACACACTGTAATAAAACAATTGCCATATTACATACTCTGCTCCCCTTCCACCTGGTTTCCTGCACACAAAGTATGTCTACTTTCTTTCTCTCTATCATGTCCACCAGCTCTCTACCTTTCCCTGTTATTGTACCAAGGTTAAGAGTCCCTATTCTCAAACCTATACTCCTGCCTTTCCTCTTCTCTGTCTGTCTATGGACCTTTCTCCCTTCTGTCCTTCCTCGACTAACAGTAGTCCAATTTCTGCCAGCACCCTGTGTTTAAACAGTGCCGGTTGCGGTCGATGTTAACCCAGGCCTCGACCAATTCAGTATAGAATCATGACAATTACATATGATTAAATTTGGCATGTTTTATGTCAGATGCCCTTCCTGATGCAACCCTCTCTATTTGTCTCTGCTTGTGACCGGCACCTTGCCTTTCTGTGGCTAGATTGTTGATGTTTCTTAATAAAGAATAGGAAGAAATAACATATAACTATAAAATAAGGACTCCTATTACTGGTGCTAAAATGCATTGAATGCACAAGAACATGTTCCAGTGCAGTACTTTACTGTACTATTCTGTATTATTTACAACATGCACTAAATTTTTTAAAACAAAGTTTTCCTTTTAACATTTATTTGCTCTCTCATAAGGCCTTTCTTAGAGTTAATCTCAAGGACCGTATTTTCCATTAATTTACTTATTTACGAAGCTGAACAAGTTCATCAAAGTCTGTCATCGCTATCCGTCCTTCATGCATTTCCCTCTTAAATTAACCTCTCCGCAACCCTCTTTTTTAATTGAGGAGACATTAGAATTAAGCTGACTGTGTGGTTCTTAAACAGCCATTGAGATAAAGTCTTTAATGTACATTGTTCAATGGTACTTAAACTAAAAGTCACAGTACTTTGTTTAATAATTTCTCATAAAATATATATTATGTTCAAGTGTGTCTTAAATACTAAGAGCTGTTTCTTTCCTTGTCTTGTCTTGTTTTGTATTTCTTTTCTGTTCTTATATTTGTTTGGTGTACCCTGCAATGTTTTACCTTTTTAACATTACACATCAACACACTGTATAGTGCTAGGGGTGACAAACCCTCACTTTTGGAATACTTGCTTTGTGATTGTTCTACAGTTAGTTAACATTGTATTCCAAATATGACACTCCAAATATGACTCTAAAGAGGCAGTGGTGGCACTGTCACAAAAGGCCCCAGTATAAGCATTACACTTTATAGTTATTTCTAAATAAAGATTTACATCTGCTTAATGTTATCAGTGTTGTTTAATTTTTCATTTGTGTAGTTATTTATGATGTAGGAGTCACACAAAAAACTAGATGTTAATTCAATCCATTAGAAATCTATTTGTTTCTAATTATACAAGCATATTTGTTTCTTATACAAGCATTACTTGTTGAAAACATTATGAAAATATTAATTTTGATAAGCTGAAAGAACCTGACAGACAGCAGTTGTGTCTGTCCTAGAATCATAAACCTAATTTAATCAGAATGTAATAGTACCCTTCTTAATGGTGGTCACACTTAATGGTTATCTCATTCTAGCATTCAGATTAAATATAGAAAATATAGTCATATTTTTTACATTCTAATGGTATTTCAGACTATTATTTTGTCTCATTTAAAATGTGTCTTAGACATAATACATGTATTTTGCCACATTTCTATGTTAAATATTCATTTATCTATATAAGGTGGCAATTTGATAGATACTTTCAACTTCATAATCATCAACTTGGCTACCTCCTTTGGGCTAGAATTTTCCTTTGAACTAGCTTTGTATCTGTGTATCTAAATCTTTTGAACAGTTATCAAACCAGAACAAAAAAAAACTGACCTTGACGTATATAACGTATTGAGCTGTATAACGTATTGTCCAACAATATCAAACCTCCTCTTTATATCCCAGATTTTAGAAAAGTTTGTAATACAGCAGTTTGCTTATACCTACATAAGAATAACATTATATCAAATATCAGTCACTTATATTGGCCTCTGATTGACTTGATGACATCTCTATTAATTTCAAGGTAATGTTTGTTGTTAAATACGTTTTTTTTTTATAGGCCCACTACTTTTTTCATTGCATGCTTATTAACATACTACTATTTTATTCTGATGAGACAGAAGCACTTTGTACTAAGACCACATGCATTCCATCTAGAATTACTATGTAAAAGCACATCTGTCTTATACGTTTTAAGTAGGAGGAAGTTAATAAGCATATACTGCCTAATGTCCTTTACATGTTCTTCACCTTATTACTTGTACCTTTCATCTGGCTTTGCTGAAACATATAACTGTGTTATGTGTAGCATGTATAATGAGAACAATGGGCCCAAAACAGTACCTTGTGGAACACCGGACTTAACCATATATATGCCTACAGTAGTAACCATTTAACTCTACTGATAACAATTAGTCAAATAAGACCTGAGCCAGGAGAGGAGTGTTCCCTTAACTCCAGCAAAATTCACTACCCTTTCAAGTAGAATAGAACCTGTAAAGTACGGACATTGCACTGTACAGGACATTAACTTTTTGTATTGCCATTTGTGTTATTTACAGCATTTGACACAATCTTCTGATATAATGTGGGGCTATGTTTACATTGTCCAATCAAATTTGTTTGTTTCATGAGTCGTGTTTTGGATGTGGTCATCTGAAAATGGGCGCCAGAGAGCACGGGAGAGATACGAGCGAGAGAGACTGTGTTGGACAGCGGAAAGAGATTGACCCCGTCTATGTGGGCTTGTTCAGACTTTTGGGATCGGTTGGTCCAGTGGAGCCCATTTTGTATACTCTGTCAAGGACATTTGGTAAACGAGTCTTTCTGGTGGCCAGCGCATAGTTTCGTCCAGTTTGTCTTCACTGGATAACTGCACATTTGGGTGCGGATACGGTGACCTCATCTGCTAACGGACAAGTTTTAAACTGCGGGATATTGCCTCAGCTGTTGTGGATGGATTCTTGTGAATCAGAGGATCATATGCAGTGGGGAGTTACATCGCCATTGACACTGACCCATGTCCATTTACCATTCTTCTCACTCATTCAAACTGCATGTCTTCTCACTCATTGACTGTTATGTTTGTTGTATTATTAACATAGAGAATGCTGTCTGAGCACTTACTTGCGTCCGAAAACAGTATGAATCATATGTCCTATATGGCTTATATTTTTGAGAATTTTATTGCAGGAAATAAATTCTTATTTTCTATTTTATTATACCCCAGGTATTAACACACACACACACACACACAAACAGAAGGAGTTTAGGACATCATACTTTTATTGCATTCCCATGTTCTGGTAATATACATTATGCACTAGCTGCAAAGTGTAGTAATTACCAGTGGAGGCACCACACTACTAAATTTTTTTAGGGCCTTTTTACTACTTTACTATCTTAAATACTACTTTCCATTTCATGTTGTTAGCCTACTTAGGTACTGGCAGAGAAGTCGGTTCACCATCCTACCGCTGAGAGTCCTGTTGCGCCACTGCTATATATTATACAGTACTGTATGTTAACCCTAAGTAATGGGTAGCCAGTCAGGTTGTGGGCCGTTGTTGCCTAGGTGTCAGGCAACTCCCAGCTGTGAAAAAGGGGTTACAGAATGACAAATGCCATTAAATAGCTTAAAGTCAAGCAATACCAGCAAGGAGACTCAAATTTGATTAAAGGCCGGAGGTAGGTCATTTATGTAATAGAAAATGTTCTGAATAACAAAAATGAACATTGAACATTCTGTACCAAACAAATAGAATAGAATTTCCTCCACATTTACCACTTTGCCTAGTGCTGTCTCTGTACTGGTTCATTTCTTTAATGAATGTTATTCCTAGATAGATGTTAGCATAACTGCTGTGCTATAACCATCTCTAAGATCTTGAAAATAAAGAGGAGGTTTGAATTTCACCTACCTTCTGGGACAATTCCCTGCCAGACCAGAAGAGGGAGTGCTGGCAGTTGGTTTGGCTTATTTAAGGTCATGTGTATAGAGTTGTAAAAGAATATGCTTGGTATATAGTATGACAGGATCAAAAGCATGACAATTTCTAATGCATTGTTGTCATGTGGATTACTGTGGTTTTTGAATTCTGTATTTTTAATTATTATGATTGCTTAAAAATTCAACACAGCATTCTGTCTATAAATCACAGGCAGAGATCATCTCAAGTCAAGTCAAGTCAATAAGCTTTTATTGTCATTTCAACCATATAGAGCTGTTGCAGTACACAGTGAAATGAGACAAGGTTTCTCCAGGACCATGGTGCTACATAAATCAAAGAGCTAAGGACTCAGTTAACTAGTCCTAGCCACATAAAGTGCATCTGTGCAACCTGGTGCAAGCAGTGCAGGATAAAGACAGAGCAAACAAAAAATACAAGACATCACACAAAAGACAATACACAAAAGACAATAAAAAAACAGCACCGGCCAGTATAAATACTGTATGTTCCATCAATTTTACGTGTGCAGAAATAATGAACACATTAGTGTTATAACAGCAGTTATATAAGGTATTGTAAAGTATTATGCAAAACAGCAATCGACTGAAATGTGAGAAAGCGTGTGCAAAGTCAAAAACAGTGTGCAAAACAGCATGTAAACAGTTTGCTATGATGGTGCTGAGACACTGAGAAATGGATATTGCACAATCAGATATTGTGGAGTCAGCTGGCTTGTGAAAATAAACTGTTACACAGTCTAGTCATGAGGGCCCGAATGCTTCAGTACCTTCTTCCATACAGCAGGAGGGTGAAGTGTGTGTGTGAGGGGTGGGTGGGGTCAATCACAATGCTGTTCGCCTTGCGGGTGCAGCGTGTTGTGTAAATGTCTATGATAGATGGAAGAGACACTCCAATGATCTTCTCAGCTGTCCTCACTATCCGCTGCAGGGACTTGTGATCCAGGACGGTGCAGTTCCCAAACCAGACAGTGATGCAGCTGCTCAGATTGCTTTCACTGGTCCCTCTGTAGAACATAGTCAGCATTAGGGGAGGGAGATGGGATTTTCTCAGCCTTTGTAAGAAATAGAGATGCTGCCGGGCTTTCTTGGTGATGGAGCTGGTGTTGAGTAACCAGTTCTCGGCTAGATGAACACCAAGAAATGTGGTGCTCTTGAAGATCTCTGCAGATGTTCAGCGGAGAGTGGTTGCTCTGTGCTCTCCTGAGGTCAACATCCATCTCTTTAGTTTTTATCAACATTCAGTTACAGGTTGGGGGCTCTACACGAAATCTGATAGAGCAGTAATAATAATAATCCATGATAGACATAATCGTATTTCCAGTATGGCCTCATGTCATCAAAGGCAACTAAATTCCCATACAACTTTAACCACAAATTGGTATATTGGTGAGTACTGACCTGGTACTGGTTTATCTGACAACTTGAACAGTCCCTCATTTTGGCAAAACATTGCTTGTAAAGCTATTTTTCACCACCATAAAGGATAAAGCCTACCAAAGGCTACTGTTGGACCTCGATATTCTATTATTTGTTCTCTGACTGCTGTATTTGTGTCATGTTGTATGTTATTATTGTTGTACCTTTCTATTTTTCCAAAGATTTTTGTATAACAGCCCCAAATGATATCATGTAAATACATCAACACAAGCATTTTAAATATATATATATATATATATATATATATATATATATATATATATATATATATATATATATATATATATATAAAATAAATAGTCACAGTCAAGAAACATATCTTTATTTATTTTATTTTTTTTCATCTAAATCTTTTCGTTCTATCTCAGGGGTTTTTTACTCATGTTTTGGGGATTCCATTGAGGTTTGAATAATTGATCCTACCTTCAACACACTATTTATCACCATCAATAATATATAGCTGATCAGCTGGATTAGATGACAGTAGTAGGAAGAACTTTGAGCTTTGCAGGGCCGAATGTTCCCAGGACTGGTCTTAAGCACCCTTTGTCCATCACCTTTTATGGCATGAAGGACAATGTACAAATTATGAAAGAGATGAGTGGGGTGTATTTGAAAATAGTTGGAGGGGAATGTGCTTTGCATGATAATGATGTAGGTCACCCTAGATTCTTCTACCTCCTCAACTCCCCATTTCTGCCTCTCTCTCCATCCACTAAGGGATGTGTGATGGACTGGGAAAGATTAATGCATATTCAACTGCATGCCAAGAAATCAAATTAGTGTACCCTCACCCTTAAACACATGGAGCCAGGCAGCGAAGTATGACACTGTCTACCTCCAAAACTGTTTCCCATATCGCTTGTTTTCCATGAAGGTGGTGGTATTCATTTTGTATTTATTTTATGTATGTGTGTTTCAAACTTTCTAAATATTAATTTGAGTACAATACATACAATTTACTGACAAATTGGAATGTCCATGGTGCTACTCTGCTTTAAATCACAATGGCATCAAGGAGGAGCTAATGGTTCAGTAAATTTTACTCACATTATGAGTATGAAAGATAAATTTCTTCATAAAGACAGTGCACATATGCTTTAAGGCAAGCATCACTTTTTAATTTTGGCAGAACATCAAATTGCATTACCAGAGGCATTCGAAGGTGCTGCTCATAACAATGTCATATTGCATTAAGTCAGCTTGAGATGTCTCTGGCCCTTAATCTCTTGCATACCACTTGGCAAAAAAAATAAATAAATCAGCCCAATGTATCTAAATGTATCTGTAACTGGATTTTCCAACAGGATCATGATCACTGTTAATGAATTTTCTGCCTTTTTTAAAGTAAACTTGATTTTACCAAGACTGGATGAGTAATAGTGGGGTGTAGACGGATTCTATAATACTAAAAGAAGTCCCATACTGGGAAATCAATGCTGATCCCTTTTATTACAGGAAGCCATGCCTGCACATTCTCAGGTCAATGGGGTCAGACCAGGTTGTGTGTGTAAGTGCAGTGTCTAAAGAGAGACCATAGCCAAAAGAAATGCAGCACAGAATGTTTGATAAAATTTGATCACATATGAGGGTATCATACAAAGTGTTCAATGGCCATAGATACAGTTCTTAATACATTTTCCAGTCTCACTATTGTATGTAATCTTAGTGTTAAAGTGTAATCGTGTGCTGCTGCTCTGGAGATGTTCAGTGACATAAAGTAACACATGTTTTATGTTACTTTAAAATGGTACAGTTCAATTAATAATACTATCTATAAGTGTTAGGTAGAATATAGTGTATAGGGCATGATTTGAGACATACAGTAGCCTTTGTTTCTCCTCAAAAAGCTGAGCTATTACTTGGGATGCAGGATGTCTCCTCTCCTGAGACATTCTGGACTTAAATACAAATTCCCTTGTACAAGCTTTTTTTTGCCCTATTGATTGGGGATGAGCATGTCATTGGGTCCCGAAAAAATCCTTAGATATATCTCTTGAATGGAGGGGGTGGAGTGATTCTCAGTAGATTACCTGTGTAGATATTTGGGTGTTTAGACAGGGTACAGCTTCAGATTATTATGATTGCTTAAAAATTCAACACAGCATTCTGTCTATAAATCACAGGCAGAGATCATCTCAAGTCAAGTCAAGTCAATAAGCTTTTATTGTCATTTCAACCATATAGAGCTGTTGCAGTACACAGTGAAATGAGACAAGCATTTTCCTGTTCCAGTGTGACCTTCACATTCACATTCTCCATCTCAAGAGAGATAACACCTAGTTAAAATCCAAAGCCCTTAATTAATCATTAGTAAAATTTCAATGTCAGTAAGCCTGCTGCTGTCAGCTCATCAGACGCCTTCAATCAACCCCTGCAGGCCCTGGGATTCTAATTCAGCCAGTCACTTGCCCATATTGTCTTAATGTGATGATCCATCAAGTGGCATGTCACTCACACGAAGCTCTGATGTGGCTTGTCTCTCTTCACTTAGGGAATGTAAAGTTGAAGGACATTATCTTTAATTAATATTTACTCACCTCCCACATGCATGCAAAAAAAAACTTGAAGAAATAAATAGTAGAAGGTAAATGCTTGAATACATTTAATTTGTTTTTGTTAATGTACTGTAACTTGGCGAAGAAAGAACACAGATTTTTCCTGAACATCCTTTTAACACACTCTGAGGTTGTGTTTAGGAATTTAAATGTACATACAAATTTCTGTAAAGCTGCATTGTAGTGTGTATTGTTATGCACACTGTACAAGTAAAATTGAACTAAAAATAATTGTTTAAATGTTGTAAATGCATATATATGATGTTTTTTCAGAAAATCCACAGCAAAATAAAACCAAAACCTAATCCAAAATCAGCATCAGAAAACAGGCAGAGAAGTCAGAACTGTAATGATAAACAATTGGGAAAACAATTTCAAAGAAAGCAAGAGAGAAATCAGGTTTGGGAAAATACAAACAAAGGTCATACACAAGGAATCGAAAACGACATAACACATGGGAACGATACTCCACAACAAAGATGGCATTAACACTTCTTAAATGCCTGTGTAAACACGGAAGTGTCGTGACCCAGAAGTGGCTCAGAATTTAGGGAAGGGTTCCCTCTGGTGGGTGGGACAGGTCATACTGGTGCAGGGTGTTAAAGAGTGCCAGTGCTTTATAGATCAAAATTTGACTGGGAGCCAATGCAGTGTGGATAAGATAGGGGTGATGTGTTCATATCTTCTGGATCTAGTTTTAGTTAGACTCTACCTGCTGCATCCCAAACTAACTGGTGCCTGTTTATATTTTCTGGAACATCCAGACAATAGATCATTACAATAATCCAACCTAGAGGTAACAAAAGCATGAACTAGTGTTTCTGCAACATGTAGTGACATCATATTTTTTTATTTTGCCAATATTTCTGAAATGAAAGAAGGCTACTGAAGTGATATGAACTATGTGAGCTTTAAATGAGAGACTTTGGGTTTCAGTAGCTAGTTGTATTATCTGTCCAAAGAAACATGTTAGAAGGCCAGGTCTTTTTGAGATCTGTAAAGCTGAATCGTAATTCTTTAATTTTTTTAACTCCTACAATCAGTACTTTTTCCCTCTTACAAAGGGTGAACACATCATTGATAGTATATTACAATATAAGCGCTTTTGATATCGCTAATTTTATTGTTTTTATGAGCATCTGCTTCTAGCTCTTTAGCCCGCTAGCATCACTAACCCACTAGCTCAGTTACCACTAGTTGTTTACATTCTCTCACACTGATTATCTTTGTTGTACTTGCTGCCCTAAACACTATGTCAGGTGTGTGTCCACATTTGACTGCAGGAGAGGACATTTTTGAGTTGCATTTCATGGAGGCTGGAGGAGCAGATCCAGGACCTACAAATGAAGTAGACTTAACTGCGGGAGTGGAAAGCCATGCTGGAATTTTCCTGGATGGATGCTCACCTGTTCTTGGTAAATTCACAGCACGAAAAACCAATACTCCCACCACCTCATCTGTGTGTTTCTCTGGCCAGGCCCCATGCACACCTAGGATGGGGCCAGCACAGATGCCGTTCACACCAGCGCTGGGGTACCAAAGACCCTGGGTGCAGAAGTGATCGTCAAGATTTCTACCTAGAACCATGACACGGTGATCACCGGAGACTCTGTGCTACTGTAGCTAAAGGTAAGGTGCGCACTAGCTAAATTTTATTTACTGTCCAGTGTCACCCAAATGATGATGTGTTCCCTTCTGAGTCTGGTTCCTCTCAAGGTTTTTTCTTCATTTCATCTCAGGGAGTTTTTTTTCATTGCTCATTAGGGATAGATGTTAGAGATATATAGTATTTTACATTTTAAATTAATATTTTTAAATACATTTTAAACTTTAAATGTAGGTATTAATTTATTTAATTTCTTAAATATTAAATAATTAAAATTAATTAATTAATTAATTAATTTGTATTCTTTTTATTATATATATATATATATATATATATATATATATATATATATATATATATATATATATATTTTTTTTTTTTTTATTCTCTTTTGTTTCTATAAAGCATCTTTAAAGCTGCTTTAAGACAATGTCCATTGTTAAAAGTGCTATACAAATAAATTGAATTGAATTGAAAAATTATGCAGTCCTGGTCTCTTCAGTCTGCCTTGAGCTCCTGAACTGTTCATCCTGCCTTGCTTCATGTTTCTGCTCTCCTGCTTTGACCCTGCCAGTTCCTGATTCCTGATTCTGCCTGATTTCCTGGTTTGACCCAGCCGGTTTCTGGTTCCCTACCTACTCTGCATCACCTGTCTCACTGTATTCTAATTTATCCATGCTTGAGTGAAAAGAAAACCACAAGAACTACACCTTGAGAATGGAACAAGGCTGATGCTAAGAAAACACTTCTTTGTTATGTCTGAAACTTTGTGTGAATTCATGTCGATTCATTAGCTCAGATAGGTCATGTGTCAAGGCAAAGTGTGCCAGCAAAACCAGAAAAGGGCATCTATGTAAAATTTCTAGAGCTTATGCCTGTCTGAAGTAAGCACAAGTGGACGCCTGGAGTATGGCAAATGATGCAGCATCTTGTTCCCTTCTTAGGGAACCGGGTTACATGTGCTCACCCAAATGAGGATGGGTTACCTTCTGAGTCTGGTTCCTCTCAAGGTTTCTTCCTCATATCATCTCAGGGAGTTTTTCCTTGCTGGAAAAACCTCTGGCTTGCTTATTAGGGATAGGGATAGATATATAGTATTTTAAATTTTAAGTATTTTTTTTAATTCATTTTATATTTTAATTGTATATATTCATTTTTGTATATATTTTTTATCCTTTTTTTCTTCTTATTATTGTGTATTTATTTATTTTTTCCTCTCTCTTCTGTTTCCATACTTCTGTAAAGCTGCTTTGAGACAATGGGAATTGTTAAAAGCACTATACAAATAAATTGAATTGAATTCAATTTAATTTAATTAGTTCTCTTTCAAGGGAACTCAACACTGTGTTGTGGCTGACACTATGGGTACGCCAATACCAGCCAACTACCACTACCAAGCCAGGAGCATAGGCCCATTAGCCCTGAAAGACCCAGGAGTGGGGTCCAGGTCCAGGTTATAGAACCTGATATGGGTGTTCGGAGAGGATAAACCTGCCGCAGCACAAATATCCTTGAGGGGCACTAACCTAGTCAGCTGGACAAGGCAATACACCTAGTGGATTAAGCCATAATCCATAGAGGCAATGTCACACAGCATGCATCATAGACCTAGGAAATAGCAACCACTACCCAATGGGCAGGATGGGTGTAAATGCTGAGAACCCAAACTGGGCACTGAAGAACAGACGATCGGCCATAATGGGGCTTTTTACTAATACTGCTCATAGACTTTAGTTCAGCATTCAACACAATCATCCCTCAGCAACTGATTCACCTTGCTGACTCACGACAGTGCAGCAATGCACAGATTGGACCTATATCATCAAGTTCGCCGATGACACGACCGTGGTGGGTCTCATCAGCAGGAATGACGAGTCAGCATACAGAGAGGAGGTGCAACAGCTAACTGCCTGGTGTAAAGCCAAAAACCTGTCTCTGAATGTTGATAAAACTAAAGAGATGGTAGTTGACTTCAGGAGAGCGCAGAACGACCACTCTCTGCTGAACATCAACAGGTCATCTGTAGAGATCATCAAGAGCACCAAATTTCGTGGTGTTCATCCAGCAGAAGACTTCACCTGGTCTCTCAACACCAGCTCCATCACCAAGAAAGCCCAGCAGCATCTCTACTTCTTATGAAGGCTGAGGAAAGCCCATCTCCCTCCCCCATTTTGACTACATTTTACAGAGGGACCATTGAGAACATCTGAGCAGACCATCTGAGCAGCTCATCACTGTCTGGTTTGGGAACTGCACCATCTCAGATCACAAGACCCTACAGCGGATAGTGAGGACAGCTGAGAAGATCATTGAAGTCTCTCGTCCCTCAATCATGGACACTTACACAACGCGCTGCATCCGCGAAGCCAACGGCATTGTGGATGTCACCACACACCCCTCACCCTCCTGCTGTCTGGAAGAAGGTACCGAAGCATTTGGGCCCTCACGACCAGACTGTGTAACAGTTTCTTTCCACATTCCATCAGACTCTTTAATAACTGAACGGAACTGTACTTAACACAACACACACTGTATGGACTGCACAGACCTACACCAAATACACACTCTTCCATTATACATCCATCAAACTGTTTATACTGTATGCTGTTTTGCACACTGTTTTTTGCTCTTTGCACATGCTGTCTCACATTTCAGTTGATTGCTGTTTTGCACAATACTTTACATTACCTCAAGCAACTGCTGCTAAAATACTTTGTTTACTTCAGTATTTCTGCGCACGCAATATTGATTGAACATACAGTTTTACACTGGTTGGCACTGTTTTTGTTTATTGTCTTTTGTGTATTGTCTTTTGTGTGATGTCTTGTATTTCTTGTTTGCACTGTGTTTTGTCCTGCACTGTCTTTTTGTCTTTTCTTGTACTGTTTGCACCAGGTTGCACAGATGCACTTCATGTGGTTAGGACTACTTACTTAAGTCCTTAGCTTTGTCTTTGTTTTATGTAGCACCATGGTTCTGGAGAAACGTTGTCTCATTTCACTGTGTACTGTAACAGCTATGTATGGTTGAAATTACAATAAAAGCTTCTTGACTTGACTTGACTTGACCTAACTTGACTTGACTTGGGGTGGCTGTCTAGGCCTCATGACAGATGTCCCTTATGGCAGAAAGAATAAAAAATGGTTCTCAGAGAGGAAGAACACACACACTTCCCTGGGTTAAACCTAAGGCCTAGGGAGCTGATGGGTGCAAACAGAGCATCTCAGAGCCTGGCCACCAAGTCCAAAAGTTCAGTCATCTATAATTGAGTATATGGATGCTCTGGGGTGCAATAATGCCAGAGCAGTCTCCATGCCTTTGGTGGCATGAGCAATAAGACTTGGCCAAAAAAGAGAACCCAGCAATGGTATGCTTTGCCCCTGGAAGCAAACCTGGGTAGTCTCCTGTGCATTGGCAAGATGCCTATGTGAAGATCCTTTAGGATAATCATTGCAAACCAGTCCTCAGATCTGATCTGCAACCTAATGACCTTGAACATAAACATCTCAAACTTGCATATTTCAGTGTACAATTCAGAGCATGCAGGGGTTAGCCCTCATCCTTCTTGGGAACCAAGAAATGCTAACTGTGAAGATAGAGGCTTGATCTGGGAGGCGAATATGCTTTATAGCCCCTTTTGCAGATGTGAGAGAACTTCCTTCTGGAGGAATGAAGTTTCATCTGTCCCACGTGAGGAGAACTGGACTCTGTAGCCTTTTTTCCCATAGTACCCAGAACCCATTGCAACACACCGGGCAGAAGCTTGGTCTGAGAGAAGTGTTAGCCTCAGTCTCTTCTCACCTTGCCTGGTGATCGCAAGCTACAAGACTAACTTCACCTGCCTGAGTAGTGTGCCTCCCTCCAAGATGCATTGAACAACTTCTACATTCGGTTTAAGGTACAGAATAACATAGTGACAAGGAAGAACATCCCTCCTTCCAAAGACCAGGTACTATGTCTAACCACAGCTGATGTGAGGAGAACTCTATGCAGAGTTAGCCCATGAAGGCTGCCGGACCAGACAACATTCTAGTGAATGTCTTCACTTACATCTTCAACATTTTCCTAAACAGCGCCATTGTTTCTATATGCCTCAAGACAACCACCATTGCCCCCGTGCCAAAGAAGTTTACAGTGAACTGCCTCAATGACATATCCTGTAGACACTCACACTGGTGCCCCTCAGGGCTGTGTGCTCAGTCCACTGCTGTTCACAACTGTGTAGCAATGCATAGATAGAACCACATCATCCAGTTCACCGATGACACAACTGTGGTGGGTCTCATCAGCAAGAACGATGAGTCAGCATACATAGAGGAGGTGCAATAGCTAACATCCTGGTTTAGAGCCAAAAACCTGTCTCTGAATTTTAATAAAACTAAAGAGATGGTTGTTGAGTTCAGAAGAGCACAGAGTGACCGCACTGAACTGCACTGAACATTGACGTTCCTCTATGGAGATTTTCAAGAGCATTAAATTCCTTGGTGTTCATCTGGTGGAGAACTGTCCCGGACAGCCGAAGCCCAGTCCAGAGCCTTCCTAGTAAGTAAGGACATGATCAAGGTGCACTTAGTGGATTCCTCCCTATTGTGCAAAGTAAATATCGCACTGGCGGAGGAATGCCTTGAAGCGGTCCGCAGTGCCATTGAACTTATCGGGTAGTGCCATTTTAGCTGGTATTTTGTGTGGGGGCTTAAGACCATGCATGGCTTGTATGAGATGTGCATTGGTATTGTGTAGGGAGGTAAGCTGTCAGGAGTTCACCTTGTTGTGCTACAAGGGTGTCTAGGTGGGCCAAATCCATCTGATTCACATGGGCCTGTAACTGTGCTAACTGTACTGGATTTGCATTAGGCAAAGTATTCTGTAATGAACTGCCAGAAGCATGAGGTAAGCTAACAATACTTTGCACTGAACATGAGTGAGAACATGCTATTTATTTAAAACAAACAGCAAGTGTACTTAAACCTTGAGTGGAGTTAATATTTGGGAATGGGTTCCATCTGGCGATTGGGAGCAGGTATTGTAGGGGAGATTGTTACAGTAACAATTTGCACATTATTTTGTATTGCTTCTTCTTATGTCTTATTATTTCTATTTATTTTATTTTAATGTCACTTATGTTTTTGATTACTCAAAAAAAAAAAAAAACATCTTGTGATAGAGATAGAGAGATAGAGATAGAGATGAGATGGGAGATGGGAAGGATGTGCATCTTGAGATAGAGATGGGAAGGATGTGCAACAGATAAGGGTAATTACAGATAGAGATTAAAAGGTGAGAAGAGTGTGCAAAGAAGATGGAAGGAGTATTTTAAGGAGCTAATGAATGAGGAAAAGGTTGAGGTCTGCTTTGGAAAGAAGAGGAATGAAAGTCAGTCGTAGTAAGACAGAATACATATGTATGAATAAGAGTGAGGGGACAGTGAGGTTACAGGGGGCTGAGGTCAAGAAGGTGATGTATTTGGGGTCAACCATCCAGTGTTTCAGAGAGTGTGAAAAAGAGATGAAGAGGCACGTACTGTACAGGCAGATTGGAGTGTGTCAGGTGTCAGGAGTGTTTTGGAGTGTCACCAAGAATTAAAGAAAAGGTGTAAAAGTAGTGAGACCAGCTATGTTGTATGGGTTAGAGACTGTAACAGTGAGGAACAGACATGAGGCAAAGATGGAGGTACCAGAGATGAGGATGTTGAAGTTCTCTTTAAGATTGACGGGCATATACAGGATTAGGAACCAGCACATCAGAGGGACAGCTCAGGCTGGCTGTTTTGGGGACAAGGACAGAGAGGCTAGATTGAGATGCTTTGGACATGTACAGGGGAGGGAGAGTAGTTGTACTGGTAGAAGGATGTTGGATATAGAGATGCCAGGTAAGAGGAAGGCCAAAGATTCCCCTTTAATTTTAAGTGGAAACAACCACATTTCTAAGAAATTTCTTAGAATTATGTCACTTGGAATAACATCTTGTGATCAACATGCCAAGATGGCACCGGTGTGTATGGCTAGGCATGGTCTCTATTTTTGCTATTATTGTTATACTATTTCTAAAAAGATCGAAAGATCACATGGTTTCTGGTGTTCGATCGGTAAACACTCTTAGATCTATGACCAGCTGCTTTTGGTTTGACTGCGTTCAGTTGTGGCGGACAGTACTCGAACCCTCCGGTTCTTTCAGGGGTTTCTGCCTAGGCGGTGCCGGAGGAGGACTGTTTGTGTGTTTGAGAGCTCACCTGCTGGATGTCTCTGCTGCCTCCCGGACTAACCATAAATTCTCCCCACAGCACTCCATGTGCTAGCGCTTCCTGGATCCGATTGACGGCAGCCTGGTTCCAGTTGTCAGCTGATCAAATGCTTCTTGACAACCATAGATCTAAGAGGAAGTTCAGAGGGGACCATGCCTTTTCTGATGCTGCCCTTAGGCTATGGAACAACTTGCCTCTGCACATCAGACAGGTTTCCCGACTGTTTCCATATTTAAAAACAGATTGAAAACGTATTTTTATTCCATGGCTTTTGTATAATCATGAATTATTACTGCTATTATTTTATTTAGAATTATTTATTTATTTATTTTATATGTATTTTATGGTGTATGGCACTTTGTGTCAGCTGTGGCTGTTTTTTAAAGTACTTTATAAAAAAAGTATTATTATTATTATTATTATTATTATTATTATTATTATTATTATTATTATTATTATTATTATCATAGGAGCAACTCTTTGCATATGGGACGAGTTTTTCCCCTAATCTATTATAAAACTCCTTTAAAAAGCATAGAGATTTATAGAGATGAAACTGTGTCGTTCATTCATTCATTCATTCATTTTCTACCGCTTATCCGAACTACCTCGGGTCACGGGGAGCCTGTGCTTATCTCAGGCGTCATCAGGCATCAAGGCAGGATACACCCTGGACGGAGTGCCAACCCATCGCAGGTCACACACACTCTTATTCACTCATGCAATCACACACTACGGACAATTTTCCAGAGATGCCAATCAACCTACCATGCATGTCTTTGGACCGGGGGAGGAAACCGGAGTACCCGGAGGAAACCCCCGAGGCACGGGGAGAACATGCAAACTCCATACACACAAGGTGGAGGCGGGAATCGAACCCCCAACCCTGAAGGTGTGAGGCGAACGTGCTAACCACTAAGCCCTGTGTCGTTCAAATGATGATAAAATTATGAAATTGCTAGTATGGTTTAATCAATAATAGGAATATCAGTATTTTGTCTGTCTGTGCAAATATAAAATTAGTTACTTGCAAATGTCTGAATGTAAAATTATCATTTCATTTTAAAAATAAGCATTTTTACTAAATGGACAGTTATAATACATGATAGTTTTACTGATAATGCCACATATGCCTCCTTTCCACCAGAAAGAACTGAGTGCTAGTTCAGAGTGCTGGTTCAATACTGGTTCGAAGCTGGTTCCACTGGCGAGCCATTCCATGGGCTAGAGAGCCATCACAGTAGACACAGTATATGCAGTTATTTTTTGGATAAAAATAACAGAATCATTAATTTAATGGTGTAATGTTGACTACACAATCCACTTCATTACTACATTGCATCATTTACATCATTACTAGTAATAATATGTAATACCCTGTGCCACTACACTCTGTCCCACTAACCAGAGAGAATTCGCCTCAAATACTGATCCACTTCCGGTCAGGACACTTCCGGGTTTACACAGACATTTAAGTGTTATGCACACTGTCATAGTCACAAAGTATCATTCCGCGTGTAACATACCAAGCCAACTTCTACCATCTACAGTTTAGTTGCCTCCCCATTTTAAACCCCAGTAGACTGGATTGGACTAAAAATTCCAAGGTGGCTCCATCAGAGGAGTCAACATTGGCAATCATTAATCGTGGGAGGCTCTCGAGGAGTGGCGACATTTGCTTGAGGTGGCAGAATGCATGTTCCAAGTTATACAGTAACTGACCACCAAAACCTAGAATACGTTCAAAGACATAATCCCCACCAAGCCAGATGGGCATTATTCCTCAAACTGTTATCCAGCCATCCTCCTGGTTTTCTTTCACTGGGGTGGCCCCTGAGCCTGGGGAGTGGTTAATGTGGAATTCCCTGGTCAGGGCAGGGTTAATGGGGTACCTGGAGCCCACCCAGGATCTTTCTTCCAGGCCATAACACTCACAATCCACCAGATATTGGAGCCTCCTGCATCTGAACTTCCACCCACATACTGTATCAAATATTACTGTTATTCCAAGTATCTCTCCTTTGCTCCATGGCCACTCCCTGAGAGCTAATGACATATCCCAGAAAATACATTGTGGTGCAATGGAATTCACAATTTTTTATATTGATAAATAGGTGATGCTGCAACATGTGTAGCAGGACAGTCCAAACATAAATCACGGGTTGTTTTCCTGTCTTGGAGTATATCAGGATATCATCAATGTCGACAATAACAGTTATTGAGCAAGTCCTGAAACACCTCAATGATAAATGATTGAAAGACTGCTGGCATGTTGGATAGCCCATACGGCATAACCAGATATTTGTAGTGTCACTAATGTTAATAAAAATAAATCTTAGCTTCACCAGTGCTGAGTGATAAGTACCGATAGGGGTATTTTACCAACACCTTGATTCAATCCTTGATAATCTATATAGGTACATAATATAGGTACATAATGCACTGCCTTTCTGAGGCAAATAGAAACTAAGTCAAACACGGAAAGCAAACACCGAAACAATAGAATGAAACAGCTTGGTATGCAGAATTACTGACAATTCTTCTGAACATGTAAGTTGATAAGTATATAAATAACTGTAGACAGGTATCCTGTAAGCACTAGTATTCGGGTGAGGGTGCTCTCTGCTGGTGAAGGGGGAAAGGTGCAGCTGATGGTGTTATATCTGCATATGGATCCTAGAGCTCCCACTTTCCGGCATTCATTCTTTATTACCACTGAAAAAAAATCTGATTCCTGATTGTAATCAATACACTCATACAAAATCAGTGTAGTACTGAGTTGATCAAAAAATAAAAAAGGCTTTGAACTCTTACATTATAAGCAGCACATTTATTTCAGGTTTTTCACTACAGAATCTGTTCTCATTCCTTCAGTGTCTTTCACTAATGGAGATAACAAAACTGTGTTTCTTCCTTTGGCATCCAAGACCAAGGCACTTCTCCCACCCCACCCATTCCCCAAAACACAGACAAATTTAAAAAAAATAAATGGCTCTTTTGCTTTTTTTTTTTGACATTTATAAATATAAAAGGCATTATAAATTGTTATTACAAGAGAAATATAAAAGGAAACAGTTCAGATTAAAACAACTTTATAGCCATACAGAGCAAAATATGGTAAAAGAAATGGGTAATTCATACAAAAACAGGTTAGTATTTACCAGTTCTTCATTGTATGGTGGTGTTTGAACCTGGCTAGGTACTTTTGAAGTGTGTTGTGGTTGAAATTTTGATGGTGGTATAACTGACATTGGTAGGTTAATGTGGTTTGATTTTTTTAAGAATATAGGAGACACAGGATTTGTTTGCTCTCTTTCTATTTCCTGAAACTCACATAAGTTGTTCTTGAACAATTTAAATAACAAATTTAACAAGGAACCTGGTTAAAAACTCTTTTAACAACTGTTCTGGGTTTTGTGCCTTTAAAATTGTGTAAAATCCTACTACAGCCTCAATAATAAAAAAACATCTATCTGCTGCATTGTTGTACACCTTCACACTCTAGCTCTCCTCCTTAATTTATTCCCCATGGAGCAATGAGAGATTTTGTCTGTTCTTTCTTTTATATTAAACATCGTATGCTATTAGGTCTCAATAATCATTTTCTGTTGCTGCAGACACAGTGATTTCCCTGGACACATAAAAGTGCAATAATGTCAACTCTGTTGCTCAGCTAATATTGCCATCATTCATTTTTATGTCTCTGCTCATGTCTAGGGAAAACACCTTGAAAAGTGTTATATGGTTTTATAAAAAAAAAGTTATTCAAAAAAAATGAGAGGTGCATCTGTACATTTAAAAAGTTGCAAAGAATTTAATTTTCTCCACTGCAAGTGAAAAGTTCCCTTATTTAAGAGAAAAAACCTAGAGTGCAGTAAATAGACTTTATATGCCCTTTTCACATAGGTAAAGCAGAGCTGTCCTGTTTGTTTTTCAATGGTCATCTATTTAAAAAAGTAATGTGTTTGCTATGCTTTTAAAATCTATGATGTGTCTTGCATTGGGTTTCTACTGGGAATTGTCCCAATTGTCCTGTCATCAGTAGAACTGCTGCACAAACCTGTCTCATCAGCAAGTCCCTGAACCCCTGAGACCCAATAGATTTCTTATAAGATTCAGTGCAATATTAGGTTTGCTACAAGAAAACTACTGCTTATGCCACAGGACCACCTCTTGAGAAATGGAAAATCATACAATAAATTACTATCATAAAAAAGTGTTTAAGAAAATACCAAAAAAAAGTACCAAAATGACCAAAAACCAGATTTTGATGAAAATGCGTTCAATAATATCTCTATCCCTAAATTGCCTCAACAATTTATTAGCTATCGTGTTTGAAACAAAAATGGTGAAAATTAATTTATTCCATTATTCCTTAAATGATATATTGTGTCATTATTAAGTATTAGTGACATTCAATAGGCTATTGTTCATACACAGACATATGCAAGAAGCAGCTGCCCAGGCAATATACTGTATTTGCAAGCCATCTTACTAGGGTGCAGTTTAATGTAGTCATCATTTCAAGACTTTCCATAACATAATTAAGGACAGTAAGGTACCATATTTTCTTCAATTTCACTGCAAATGGCATGCTTTGAACAATTACTCCAAAGTAACATATTTCAAGATTTTTAAGATTTCAAGATTTTTATTGTCATAGTCTTATTTTGTTTTAACCTCACTAGAACAAACTCTATAGTTTCTTGAAATATGTTACTTCGGAGTAATTGTTCAAAGCATGCCATTTGCAGGGCAGCAAACATTAAAATTACAATAAAAAATAAATACAAATTAAAAAAATTTAAGAAATTGCAATAAAAAGTAAGAATCAGAAATGAAGTTCAAAATAAAAAAGGTAAAAATACAAATAGTACAAAACAGTTTACAATGTAAGAGAACCCGTATTTAATAGAAACAATTTGAGACAACTGTGTTCCATACTGTTGTGCAAGTATGCAATTAAAGTGACAAGTATACAATTAAGGTGACAATATTGGTTGGAGAAATTTGAAATCTCATTGGCTGAACAATTATATAACTGATGTTATAACACTGATGACGTATACTAATGTTCTCACAAAGAATAGATATATGCTGAATCCCAAAAGGCTTTATACTTCATGAATACCTGCACTGTATTCACATTTGGTTCAAAGTACACATGAAACACACTGGCATTGCAGCTAAATAGACTAACCAAGAAGAGTTCATTTTTATGAGTATATCAACATTATTTAAGTAGAGACATGTTATTTGAATAAACAATTATTGAACCTCTTCAATAATGTCTGGTCACTGTGTGTGTGTGTGTGTGTGGGGGGGGGGGGTTGTAAATACAAATACATATGTGGTCTAACTAGTCTATCTATTGTATCTCTTGCTGTAAATCACTATAAGAAGTGGTCTTGTAATGAAGCACTCAGCAGTCAAGTAAAATTATTATTATTATTTTTTTACTAATTACAGATAATGAATTAAGGATTAAGGAGTGTCCCTAATAAGATATACACATTTAATTCACTCATTTATATTTGTGACATTTGGCAGGTAGCCTTATACAGAGTATCTTACATTTATCTTATTTACTCTACATAACTGAGATATTGAGGTTTGAGCCTTGCTTAAGAGCCACGCAGTGGCACTCACAACCTTTTGATCAGTAGTCCAATGCCTTAAACTCTAAAAGCAAGTAAGCTACTATGTTTAAGAGACTTTTTCCTTTTCTTAACTAATATTCAAAGTGTTATGGAAAAAGTATCTACTAAGCATGTATAATCCTATGGTTGTGTGTACATTCAGAGTTTTGACCACTAGATTACTTATCCCTTGTTGACATTGTGAGCAATAATGTTGCCAAAGTGTACAGAATCTCCACTGATTTCAGTCTACTAGTTAATGATATGGTGAATCAAGCCTAGTCTCTACCAATCTTAACCAAACATCAAAGCACACATTTAAAGAAAGAAAATCATGATTCTCTTAAAAATCCAATTTACAGCATAGAAATTTGAGTAAACCTATTTTTTCCACTATTTGACAAGAATATAAATATGTAAATTGGTTCCCTGAGAAGGACACAAAAAGACCAAAACAAGGCTCAGATAACACTTTCAGGACTGCAGAAAGATTTCAAGAAGGAACTCTGTGACTGCAGATATGCCTCAGCCAGCAAGTGCAATGCAAATAGTGAAAAACAAGGGGATGCCTACCACTAAAGCGGGGAACAATGGGAACGTCACTAGCGGAAATAGCAGCCACATATGAAGGAACTCTAGCACTGTACAAACTGACCAGTGGATCGATCAGGTTCAAGTAGCATTGTTTGCACCCCAATGCAAAGAAATACCATTTTAGGGCATACAGTTTACTTGTAGAGGGAATTCTGGAACGCTAGTGCCCCTCTGGGGCCAGACCTAATGTTTTCAAATCTTTGGCTAGGGATCAACCACTGCACTTGAAACAAAAGGTCTCTCTGAATGAGAATCTCGAAAGGAGTGCTTCGAAAAAAGTCCAGAGACACCAATAATTTGGGAAACTTGGTCCTGGCAAAGCCTAGCTAGAGCATTCCTGGGAGCAGAGCTATCAGAAAGGCATACAGACAAAGCCTTTGCTATGTCTGCACTATGGCAACCACCTCTAATGGAGCAGAAGTTATGGAAGTTATGAGGGCAAACCAGAGGGGACAGTGTGTTAACTCCTCTGAGGCAAAGGAGTCCACTCCCTTTTGCATGTACGATTTCCATATGGAGTTCACCACATCCAGGTGGAGTTGATATTCTCTGGGCCTCAGCTGTTGCCTCAACAGGGTGTCTGCTCCAAGTTTGCATGCCCCAGGCAATATAAATCTGCTGCAACGGCCTGCATAGGGGTGCAAACACAGCCCATCCTAATTGTTGATTTAAGGGACCATAGGCAGTTAGGTGACATGAAAGATGAGGGTCTCCTCAAAGACCATCAACTGGGTAGCATCCGAGAACCATGAGAGAAGCCTTGGGACCCAAGGTATTTTCCACAAATATAAGGTATGAAACCCTTGGAAAATATTCTTTATAACCCTGGATGGATGGTTCATAGGACCTTGCTTTTGAATCTCTCTCTTCAGACAGAACTGGAAAGGTCTTATGTTCAATAGACCCAATGTAATAACATTGCCTGCTGCTGCTATTTACTTTTACATCATTTGCACTTAGTTTCTGTTTTAAAAAATTCATCTTCATATACAGTATTCAGCTTAAATTTAAAACCTTGAAGAACAAAGCTTAAGCTTTTACTTAATGTAAGATTTCTAAAAATGTCTGCTTAAGTAATGATATTGCACACAATAGGCTTTATTTGTTAAGCTATTAGTTAAGTTCTTTGTAAATGAAAGCCAAATAAAATAAAAGTTTTCTGCCTCATTTAGTAATTTTAGTAATTTCAGCATTGTTTATTTTTTACTCATGTATGTACATTAATGTGTGTATGATTAAACATAACAGGCAAACTCATTCCTAATACAACGCATTTGCATGCTGTACTGTAATTTCCAAAAAATTGGCTTGCTGCAGAGACCAGGCCTCCATTCCTTGAGGTAGTGGAAGTGTGGTAAGTAGGTGGCTGTTCGTTCTCGGCCAAAAACAAACCCCAATGGGCTATCCCATCCATTCTACTCTCAAACATTTGCTTCCTGGGCAATAGACTGGAGTACATCCGACTCGAGAGTATAGAAACTTCTGCGTCTTTGTTTTCACAGAGACATGGCTCAGCGACACAGTTCTGTATGCCGCCATTCAGCTAGACAGGCTCACCTTGTTTTGTGTTGACAGAAATGCAACTCTGTGTGATAAGGGTCATATGTGGTGTGTGTTTACATCAATGTGGAATGATGTAAGACCTCTGTGCTTGTTTCTTGTTACTGCTCATCTTTAGTGGAGTTTGTGACAGATTCAGGCCATTTTATTTATCATGGGAATTCACCAAGGTTTTCAATTGTCCAAGCGTACATTCCCCAGCACAAATGCTAAAGGAGCTCTATGTGAACTCTATGGGGCTATTAGCAATCTGAAGATGGGCTGTTCACAGACTTAATTTAAGCATTTATCACAATCATCCCTCAGCACCTGATTGAGAAGCTGAGCCTGCTGGGACTGAACACCTCCCTATGCAAATGGATCCTGGACTTCCTGACAGGGAGACCTCAGTTAGTCTGGATCAGGAAAAGCATATCCAGGATGCCAGACTGAGCACTGGAGCCCCTCAGGGCTATGGTCCACTAGTTCTGTGAGATCTTGGTGCTGGCTTGTTAAGAGATCAGCTCCCCTCTGCACCAGGGCATGCTCTTAAGGATCTGTGAGAGAGGCAAGGACAGACACAGCCAGAAAGGGGGTACCCATTTCTTCAGCAGGTTTATGTGATATAACTGCGTGTCTGTATGCTTACCGGGTTGTTGCAGTCGGTAGTTCACATGACTGACCCTCTGGAGGACTGTGTAGGGGTTCTGCCATTTCCTCAGAAACTTACAGGCCACATTGGGGACAAGAAGCAGGATTTGGTCCCTGGGTGGAACTCCCAGCCATGCGGGGCCATGCGGGGCGATTATAGGCGCGCTGCTGGTCCCGTTGGGCTGTCTCCATTAGCTCCCTGAACGATAGGGCTGACGTGGGCCTGGATCTCCTGCACAAGGTCGATGATGGAGCAGAAGGGCAAGGGCTGTTCTATCCATGTCTCCTGGGCCATGTCCAGCAGTCCCCGAGGTAGCTATTTGAACAGCAGCTCAAAGAGTGTGAAGCCAGAAGATACTTGGGATAGTTCTTGGATGGCAAACAGGACGTAATGGAGGAGGAGGTGAAAAGGTTGAGGAGCTCCCTGGTGATGTTCTGGGACATGGCCTTCTGATCTGGGTCCATCTGGGGGTATCTGCTGGCATAGTCCACGAGGACAAGGATGAATTTGTGACCCCAGGCTCACTTTGACAGTGGCCTGATGACATCCCTGACTATTTGCTCAAAGGAGACACTGATAATGGTGGGAGGAATCAGGGGTGAGAGCCGGCTTCCCCAGGGCTGGCAGAAGGCCTTGACCTTGGTGTCCATACCCAGCCATAGAAAGCAGTCCTTTAACTTTGGCAGGGATGGCCCCCCAACAGGAGAGTTACTGGGAGGTCAGTGATTACGCGGACCAGCAAAGGGGGTGCCGGGTGGTGTGGGGCTGCATGGTACTCCTGTCAAGCATGGCCAACACACATTCCAAGGCATGTAACATCTCACTGGGGTTAGTGGCACTCTTGAGGCCTACCGCCTTATGCACTCATCAGCCAGGAGAGCCCAGATGAGTCGATCCATAGACACTCGCTCAAGGACTTCTTTCAGGCTTAGGTGGTCCTGCTGGAGCCAGCAGCAAAAGATGCGGGACAGCTCCTCAAACTGGGGCTCATGGAGACCTTCCTGAGTTCCACGAGCTCCTGCATCACCATTTGGAGACTCTTGGCCCGCTCCTGTGTGACTCTGAAGGAGGTACTGTAGCAGCTGCTCAATGGTGTAACCAGTGCTGTCTGGTATGGTCCCCTGCCACATTTTCCACCAGTGTAGCGCACACGCTGCAGGGGCTTGGACACAAAATCAGGGATGCAGGTGGAAAAATTGGTGCTTATTTATTTCGTGCTACAACACAGTAAACGTAGTGAGTAGTGCATCATGGCAGCAGTGTTGAGTCATGTTGTAGGTGCCAGAGGGCGGTGAAGAGGCAGGGAGAGCAGGTGCTGTCGACCGACCCAGGAGAAGCTCTTGGCTGGTGGCTAGAGAGGCTTCGGCTGCAGTCAGTCCGGTAAATACCTTTCACCTCTTCTGGTGCGCACCCAGGCTTCCATGGCTGGCCTTCACCTGGACGGCACTGCAGTCCTCCAACCCAACATTAGTGCCTGATCTTACTAAAGCTCTTGTGGCTGAATAAGCAAATCCCAATAGCAACGCCAGTGGAAAGTCTCTTTAGAAGAGTGGAGGTTATTAGCAAAACAGCAAAAGGGGTGGGACATTGGACTAAATTGGACATATCAGTAAATTGGTATGGTTTCCATATACCTTTAGCCATACTGTGTATATACAGATAAATTTAGTGAATTGACTATTATTAATTTACATTTACATTTATGCCCTTATCAACAGTGCTTCTGTAATTCTGTCCACAAAGGCTTTAAATCTCAATTTAAAAGTTAATGTTCATCACCTTTATCAAGTTTATTTTAAATCTATTGCAGATCAATCTATTGCCGATCAATCTATCGGGACATGGTTGTTACGGTGCAGGACAAAGGCGAGTGAGGATCCAAATGCAGTTTAGAGTTTAATAGTCCAAAACACAAGAAACAGATGAACAGACAGGCAGACAGAACAAGGCAGCAAACAGGGCTAACAGGACACAGGAACAGGCACACCAACATCCAACATCAGACAACGACCAACACCAGGGAAGTGAACAAACAGAGTATAAATAAGAGACAAGAACCAATCACACAGCAGAACTAATTAGAGACAAGACAACACACCTGAGGGGATGAAGGAGTACAATTAATGTCCATGGGAACAAAAGAGTGGGCGGAGCAAACAATTAACAACCGGGAAAGACAGCAGACAGAAACAGGACAGAAACACAGACAGACTCATTACAGAGCCCCCCCCCTAGGAGTGGATTCCAGACACTCCAACGCAGAACCGGAGGGCGGCGGAGCGGAGGCGGAACAGGGGGCGGGAAGGCGGGCCAGGTCCATGTGGCGGTAGAGGGCAGGGCAGAGCCGGCGAAGCTGGAGGCCAGGGCGGAGCCGGCGAAGCAGGAGGCCAGGGCGGAGCCGGCGAAGCAGGAGGCCAGGGCGGAGCCGGCAGAGCAGGAGGCCAGGGCGGAGCCGGCAGAGCAGGAGACCAGGGCGGAGCCGGCAGAGCAGGAGGCCAGGGCGGAGCCGGCAGAGCAGGAGGCCAGGGCGGAGCCGGCAGAGCAGGAGGCCAGGGCGGAGCCGGCAGAGCAGGAGGCCAGGGCGGAGCCGGCAGAGCAGGAGGCCAGGGCGGAGCCGGAAACCAGGGTGGAGCCGCAGGCAGGGTCAGCGACCAGAGCAGGACCGGAGACCAGGGTGGCGCCGCAGGCAGAGCCAGCGACCAGAGCAGGACCGGAGACCAGAGTGGCGCTGCAGGCAGAGTCAGCGACCAGAGCAGGACCGGAGACCAGGGTGGCGCCGCAGGCAGAGTCAGCGACCAGAGCAGGACCGGAGGCCAGGGTGGCGCCGGAGGCGCTTTGAACCTGTAAAGATGGACAGGAAAGGGAGAGACTGACAGAGACAGGGAGACAAAGCTGGGGACCACTGGTTCCGTCGACCCGGTCGGTTCGGCTGGTTCTGTCGACCTGGTAGACCCGGCTGGTTCTGTTGACCCGGTCGGTTCCATTGACCCGGTCGGTCCGGCTGGTTCTGTCAACCTGGTTGGTTCCGTCGACCCGGTCGGCCCGGTCGGATCCCGTATTTCAGCGGGTTCAGCAGGTTCGGGCGTTTCAGCAGGTTCGGGCGCTTCGGCGGGTTCGGGCGCTTCGGCGGGTTCGGGCGCTTCCGCGGGTTCGGGCGCTTCGGCGGGTTCAAGTGCTTCAGCAGGTTCGGGCGTTTCAGCAGGTTCGGGAACCTCAACAGGTTCATGTGCTTCAGCAAGCTCGGGCGTTTCAGCAGGTTCGGGCGTTTCGGCGGGTTCGGGCGCTTTGGCGGGTTCATGTGCTTCAGCGGGTTCAAGTGCTTCAGCAGGTTCGGGCGTTTCAGCAGGTTCAGGCGTTTCAGCAGGTTCGGGAACCTCAACAGGTTCATGTGCTTCAGCAAGCTCGGGCGTTTCAGCAGGTTCGGGCGTTTCGGCGGGTTCGGGCGCTTCGGCGGGTTCGGGCGCTTCGGCGGGTTCGGGCGCTTCAGCAGGTTCGGGCGCTTCAGGTGCCTTCGGTGCTCCAGCCGGTGCCGTAGGGATGCCGGCCGCCCGGACCGACGCCATCGTCCGCCAGCTTGGCGATCAGCCGGTTCCCCCGGGCCTCGCCCGAGCTTTCCGGTCTGGCACCCATGTGGACGGGTTCGGTCACTGGTGTGCACAGGTCTGGGTCGGACCGAGGTACTGTAGGGGCCTCGGGCGTCCGTGGCTGGCCTGGCTCCGCAGCCCACGGACCCCGACGCCTACTGCCCCCCCCCAAAAAATATTTAGGGCCGGTGTCCGACTCTGTCCTGTGCACGGTTAGGGAGGACCCGCCCAGGAGCAACGCTATGTTGGCCAGGTCCGTGAAAGGCCCCACCTCTCGGCCCAATGGCACTAGGTAGCGCAGCCCGTCCTCTAAACCATGCCGGAACAGGTCCTTGAGGGCCCTCTCCCCAAAATCCACCTGATTGGACAAGTCCAAGAACACCTCTACATATTCCTCTAGTGGGGAATCCCCCTGACATAAACGAAACAAAATCTCTGCTGGATCCATTTGGTTGGTCGTTCTGTTACGGTGCAGGACAAAGGCGAGTGAGGATCCAAATGCAGTTTAGAGTTTAATAGTCCAAAACACAAGAAACAGATGAACAGACAGGCAGACAGAACAAGGCAGCAAACAGGGCTAACAGGACACAGGAACAGGCACACCAACATCCAACATCAGACAACGACCAACACCAGGGAAGTGAACAAACAGAGTATAAATAAGAGACAAGAACCAATCACACAGCAGAACTAATTAGAGACAAGACAACACACCTGAGGGGATGAAGGAGTACAATTAATGTCCATGGGAACAAAAGAGTGGG
This sequence comes from Tachysurus vachellii, assembly GCF_030014155.1. NCBI lineage: Eukaryota > Metazoa > Chordata > Actinopteri > Siluriformes > Bagridae > Tachysurus > Tachysurus vachellii. Next base: position 15,302,130 of record NC_083478.1, on the reverse strand, counting down.
CGGAGCAAACAATTAACAACCGGGAAAGACAGCAGACAGAAACAGGACAGAAACACAGACAGACTCATTACAATGGTAGCCTAGTGGTTAAGGTGTTCTACTACTGATTGGAAGGTTGTGAGTTCAAGTCTCAGTTCCACCAAGTTGCCACTCCTGGGCCCCTGAGCAAGGCCCTTAACCCTCAGTTGTATCAGTTGAAATAAAAATGTAAGTCACTCTGGACAAGGGTGTCTGCTAAATGCTGTATATATATAAACATTGTCATATGATCAATGGATTTAGAAATAGCTTTATCCTAATTATCCAGCTATTGTTTGGACCCTCCATCCACAAGTGAAGTATGTACTTCTGAATGATTTGTGTGCAGTAATGCTAATGGTAGACATTCAGGATGCTCACCTAGCTAATGAGGAATGCATCCAGTGTATTCTGATTATTAAAGTCCTCTTGGCAATTACAATCATGATAATACAGGGTTGTAAGTTACAAACAAAGAAATCAAATCCCTGATTCATTGCGCAATTATTGCGCTGCAGTTTTAGCACTGTAATTTTTAGACCATACTTTGCCAGAGTTTTAAATGCATTTAAAGTTTTTTAGTTCATTGAATATATCAGATTTAGACAGAGAAAGACAAGATCTTCCCTGTTGTGAAATGGAAGTGATGGTATTAAAAGGCAGAACTTTCAGAAGAACATTCAGCATACAGAATGCAGACAAGCCTCATCCTGCCTGCATTCCTATCTGTCCTGCCAGCCAAGTAATGGAACATTCCTTTGGGAGAGAAATCTATGAGGAAAAGGTTTCACTATTAAACATATGAGTACACCTTAAGTTGTTTTAATGCTAAACGTAAGAGCTGTGTTATGTTGAGGTAGAATTGTACTGATGGTAAGACCTGAAATATGTTCTTCGATTTTCATGGAATTACCATAGGTTTGAAACACCAGGCAAGTGGCAAAAAAAAAGAAAAGTCCTTGAAGGTCTTGTGAGATTTCTTATGCAACTTCAAACACTGAGAATCATAACTTTTGTTCCACTAAAAGATATGATAAACAAAGAAAAAAATAATATCTAATAAATCCATATCCAGTAATGTTTCTAACTTTAAACTTTGTAAGTTGAATGTGCAAAGGGATACATTTTGAACAACAAAAAAATAATGGGTACAACTAAGAAATAAAATTTATGTTTATGAAAATTTAAGTTATGATTAACATTCACTAAGGTTAGGGGAAGGAGGGGGTCACAGATGTAATTGCCCTTTATGTTTCTCTATGTAATAAAAGCCCACATTGTATATATGCACTATTTATAGATTATGTATTATATACAGTAGATTTACTCAATCATTATCCCTAACCCACTGGGGCACAGACATAGTGAATAAAACTATATATTCCAAACCTGTCTGTCTCTGCTAATAACTGTGTACTAATGTACATTCTGTTTACACATCACAATTAGACAAGATGTTATGTTCTCTTTTCAGAATAATAGACTCGTGGACTAGCTTATATGGCACAAAGCTCTCTTATGGCCCCACACAGTATAGTTTTTATTATGCCTTTATATGATTTCTAACTTCTGCTTTTTAAGTAATAGGGTTGTAATAGTTAGAAAAGGAATCTACTTTTATATTCTTAAAAGTAACAGTATTTGGGTTTGGATTGATAAAAAGGTTGGGAATTGATTTTCTTTGAATGTTTTAAAAAGGGAAACTAGATTTTCAAAAAAAAAAAAATTAAGAAAAATATTATTCAGTCAAATCCATATATTACCATGTACTAGGATGATAACTCTCCCACTTCGAGTTTTAAGAATTGCTTTCTTAAACAGGTGAATTTACTGAAAGTCTACCGGGAAAGCTAGTGTCATGTGGAGAAGACAGACGCAATTGCAGTTTACAATATTTATAAAACCTAGCAAACAGATCCATAATGTGAAATCAGAAATACATTTTAAATACAGTATAAAATAGATCATATGAAAATATAAAATGTAATTTCTTCTTTATTATCCACAGTGACATGAAAAGATTTCACAGTCAATTTCCCAGATTTTTGTCAGTGGTGTGGTACAGACTGAATCACCCTTAGTATTTTTGGAACCTAATATCTGAAACCAGGATTGTCACTCCTACAGTGCAAATTTTAATGTATTAACTTCTGATTTCTGATGTCATCTTTGCTATGGAGCTCTTGGTTGCACTATTATAAACTGCTGTAGAAATTACATTATTTACATTTACACTCATTACATTTACCTCATTACAGTCACTCAAATGAGGATGGGTTCAGTTCTGAACCTTCTTCCTCTCAAGGTTTTTTCTTCTTATCATCTCAGGGAGTTTTCCTCATTAGGGATAGGGATAGATATATGGTATTTTAAATTTTAAGTTAAGTCTTTTTATATTCATTTTAAACTTTAATTGTATCTATTCACTTACAATTTGTTCTTCTTATTTTGTCTTCTTATTATTATTATTATTATATATTGATTTCTTCTTCTCTCTCTTCTGTTTCCATACTTGTGTAAAGCTGCTTTGAGACAATGGAACAATTGTTAAAAGCGCTATACAAATAAATTGAATTAAACTGAATTCTTGAGGGCATGCTGTAAAGGTTGTTTGGATGACTTGAGCTTCAGAATGCTGTTGTAATCCATCCTCCCGGCCGCTTCAGGAACAAAATTATATTTTGATAGAATTCATTATATTTGTGCATGACAAACGCATTTGTTAAAGATCCATTTTGAGGCTTGCAATAATGTTTTCAATTGTCAGTAAACCTCATGTGGATAGCATGCTCTCTGTTGCTGGTTCTGAGTGTAGCTGCTTTGTTACAGTATATCATCGGCATTTTGAGTCATACACTTGCCCAAACAGTCTTTGTAAAGACATGGCAACATTGTTAGAAGAACTGAAGGAACACATTTCAAAGCCATTTAACTTAGCCTGAGCTGTTCATCTGATATGCTCGTTCCTAATCCTGTTCATCCTCGTCACTCCTAAAGAGAACTTCAACATCCTCATCTCTGCTACCTCCATCTCTGCCTCATGACCTTTCCTCACTGCTACAGTCTTTAGACCATATAGCAAAGCTGGTCTCACTAATTGTATGCAAACTAATTCATTTTATTTGACACTGGCCACAACAACACTATGATCTTCAAATTGATGCATATGAAATATGTGGCAAAACTCAAGATCAGAGTGTAAACTGAAAATTGTGTCCAGTCAGGTTTAATTGTTATAGACATTGTCTGTGTTGGGTAGTCATTTTACTGCTGATTTACAATTGATGATTCTTTCTATGTGATGATGCTTCTCCATCAAATTCAGCTCACAGTTCAGGTGGATTCCCTTCTCTGGACTCCACAAGACTGCTCAAAGTGTGCTGTGGTATCTGGCACAAAGCAGATAATTTTAGTATGTTGTGAGGTTGGGCTTTCAAGTCTTATTTGTTCAGCAAATCCCACAGATTGTTTTTATGGTCAGCAAATCACCGTAAACTCTTTGTTATGTACCTCAAACATTTGTAAACAACTTTTGTGGTTTGACAGAGCACATTATCCTTTTGAAAGAGGCCTCTTCCATTAGGTGATACAGTTACAAGGAAAGGCTTACTTGGTCAGCCACAATGTTTATGTAGATGGTACATGTTGTTATGAATGCCAGGACCAAAGGTTTCCCAGCAGATGCCCATTCTAGATGATATCATGCCCATTATAGATGATATCATAGATAGCATGATTTTGTTTTTTTTAACATTTGTTGTACAGTAACATCTAAGTGGTCAGTCCTCCCATGTGCATAAATGAGCCTTGTGGACCCACGGCCCTGTTGCCATTTTACCGGCTGTCCTTCACTGACCACTACATACCAGGAACACCTTAGTTTTTCAATGTATAGTGGATTACTGTCTATTCTGTATAAAATATATGTTTACCTACCTTTTAATCTTTTAATGTTATCTATAGTATATTGAAATGTGTGAAATTATAGATCTGCTTAAAGGATTTAGTGATAAGGAGAGTATATGCCACTTTATTTCCCATTCAAATGTTCACTCATTGACTTTTGAATTTTTCCCTGTAGCTGCTATAGGGAGTGGCACTGACTGCCATGGGAGAGTTACAGTTTCTCACACAGCCATCACCTTCCCCCAGCTTGTTTTGTCTGAGGATCAGGTTGCCAAACTGCAGCCAGATGAGCCCAAATTAGTTTTCAGTGACCTTTCTTTCTATTTGACTCTAACATATATTGTTTAAATATAGACACTCTTCAAGCTTCAATCGTTGAAGTCCTGTCATTCCAGTGGGAGTCTAAAACATAAAGAGAATCTTTCTCTTAATAGAATATTAAACAGAGCTAGATAGGTCATTAGTACCTTCATAAATGTTTAAAGCACTGATAAAAATAAATGCCCTATTCTCCATGAAAGATGACCTTTAAGAAAATATGATAATGGTTTTATCGTTTTCTTAGAAATGCATTATTCACACAAACATGGCTTATTGTTATCCTGGAGAGAATATTATGAAATATTTTTATGTCTAAAGGTTATTTTATGAAGTTTTCTTGCAAATACCACAAACTGATATTCACATAATTTCAGTTGGGTGTCTTTACAATGAATTATCACCTTCATAGACTGTCAGATGTGTTTGTGATTCAATTATATTGTACTTGTTATGTAAAGTATTTGGTTAAAGCAATCCAGATCATTAATTATTTGATACTTTATGTGATCTTTGTACACAAGGGTTCATGAATGCAAAATATCAGCATAAATAACCAAGTTTCACATCCAACCATCCAATCTATCCCCAACAACCCCACCACTAAATTCATGTAATCTTTAATTCCCAGTCTAAATGAATGATACATCAGTTACTCGAATTGAGCACACAGTCAGGCTAATTATTGTCTGAGGCTAAAGTATTTTTGTTATTAGAATTTGCTGATTGAGGTGCCATGTAGCATGTATCAGTATCAGTAGCATGATACTAATGCACAGGATGTAACGGAAGCAAACTTTGTTTCTCTGTATTTTCGCAAAAGTACTGAAATGCAAACAGGACCCTGAGAAGGTGCACATGATTCTCACAAGATACAACAATAATGAATCATTTGATATTGTGTTTTAATGTTCTCACATTAAATGCATACATTATATATACATTATTTTTTTGTTTGCTTGTTAAAACTCTAGATTTTTATTTATGTTAATAATCTGTTTGTGATATAGTAACATATTTGATGTTTAATTAATCATCTACATAAATGTAACAAATCAGTAGCTCTCTGTTCATTGTCAGTTTACCTGGAAATAAAGTGCATTAGATACTGCATTCCAGCATAGGCAAGTCTGGACAGAGGCAATCAGGTTTTGTATCCCCATTAGCTACAATAGAGAGAAAAGGAGAAGAAAAGTGAGGAGTATTAATCAAGCTTTTTGGCACCCAGTGTGAGTGCACACAAAAAATCTTGCATTATTCCTTAACTTATTTAATGGCTCACAGCTATCAAAGGTATTACATATCAGGAACCTCTGGAGATGGACTGAGGCATAAAGTTTAATGTCTCTCCTTCTAACATCTCTTGTATGGACCTGTGTCCTATCCGTCTGGATTAGGTATTATCCAGCTTTGCTTGCTCTGTCCAGATAAAGGAGCATGATTACTCCCAGTCCTCTAAAAGTGAACAGAACATATGACAAAAAATTGGAAGAAATGTTATATGTAACACTGACATGAAATTCGTTTTGTCTTTGCATTTTCTTTTATGCATGCGGGTATGCAGAGAATAAACACATTCCTGGGCATGTGGAGGCAAATTTTCTGCCTGTAGGCTGGTGTGGCTGTAACCTAGTACCTCCTCACCTTCAACATGTGGGGGTTGGGATGAAAAACATACCATGCACCACCACCATTCCAGAATCCCTCCAAGCACTCCATTTTTACATACAATATGAAACCCAGCACAACGTTAATAACCTTCATTTATTGGCACACAGGCCAGGTAAACCTGTGAACCGTGTTTTTCTTTATGACAAAAAAGAAAGAAAGACAAAGACCAAAGAAGGAATCTACAAGGTCAAAGCACTGCTGGCACTGCACTCATTTAACATTAAAAAAGCACATTTCTTTCGAAAAGACAAAACCAATTGCTATTAAGGCAGTCTGCTCTTTTCCACATACTTTTAGGAATTTATCTGTTAAATCTGTTAAAAAGCATGTCTCATAATTTAACTGTAAAGAAACAAATAAGCAATAGATTACGCAATAAAAACATATCTGTTGTTATGATATATTTGTGGCAATCTTGAGTTCTTTAAGATTAGTATGTTGTGATTGTGAGTACCGTGTGCATGTTTCTGCTATGTGTATGTATGCAGACACAACTGTAGCCTACAAAATCTGCCAGCCTTGATTAATTTTCTCAGAGAACTACACAGAAATTTAGCAAAGCTCCCCAGTTAGTTAGTCCCATATATACACTAGCTAAACAGCTAAGAACAGCCAACATACAGTATATCTTTTTAACAAACTTCAAAGACAACACCAAAACATGACTGGCTAAGAAAATATTTGTAGAATTGTTAGAGTTATTAGTAGAATAACAGTAAAATATTGTATTCAAATTTTTAGAAGAAGTTAGTTAACATATTTGGGCAACAGTCATTTTTAGTCAGTTGTTGTGTGGTTGTTTTACATGTCAATGTTTTGATACTTCTGTGTGTACACACACAAACACACACACACACACACACACACACACATACAGTACACAAACTCCTCACTTCCTGGTTTTCCTTTATCCCATTCTCTTGACTTAGATTGTTCTACTAAAATCCAGAGCAGGACAGGGCTACATGACACTGGTTCACATTCAAGTGAAGTAAAAGGTTTAATCTGTGGACTTCCTGCACTGTAAACTAAAAACCACAATGTGCAGGCAATATTACCAAAATATATGGACGACTGTTTGAAATAAACAAACAAATAATAATAAAAGAATGTCTCTCCCTGTATTGTGCATTCACACTACATTGTTTCTACTAAAAAAAGCCATATACCATAGATACACCAAATAACTGCACGCAAATGCATACAGTAGGTGTTTAAATCCACATGTCTGGTGTACAATTTTCACTTGTTTTCAATTGTTCACCTGTGTTTTAAGTCACTTAACAGGCTTTAGGCTGAATCCAAGTATAGAGCACCAGGTGTGCTTGCACTTTATGGAGGTGAGAGGAGTGGCTTCTTAAAATCATATGTTCCTATTGGTCTGAGCAAAGAAGTAAAGCAGCATTACCTGAGGCAGGTAGGCAAATAAAGAGAGTGGCTCAAACTGTTGCACATCCACCCTTCTTTATTTCCTATGGAGAGACATACAATCTTTACCTTTATTGATTTTTTTGGGAAGAGGCTTTGGGAATAGGTCTGGATCTTAACAAAACAGGTGAGTGTAAATTATTTGTCAAGGTGTATGATCTGTCAGAGTAGATTGATTGGGCTTTTTGTTTGTTTCTTTGTTTGCTAGGCTGGTTTTTATTTTACAACAGTTTTTAAAACATTATAACCACGTTCTTAATGGTAGCTTTTAAAAAAAGACGAAGAGAAAGTTGATTGCAAAAGTGAAGAAAGTTAACCAACTTCTATTCATAGGTAATTAATGTGCACTAACTGCATGGTTTTAACTTTTTAAAATCTCAACCTATTGTTCATATCAAATAATATATCTAGTAAGCACAATTCAGAAAATACACTGAAACTAATGTAGTCAGAGGTATGACCAGAGAGTACTGAGAGTTAAAACATTATCTGAACATGACCTCATAGGTGTGGGAGAAACACTTTTGGAATATTACTTCCAAGAGCACTGCAAAATACACCCAGTTAAGCCCATGCAGTGTGTGTGTGTGTGTGTGTGTGTGTGTGTGTGTGTGTGTGTGTGTGTTTCATGCTGGATTTCACTTTACAGGACTGCATAGTGCCTTCATGGCCCGGGGCATAAAGAGAAAGACAGGCCTGGGCTCGCTGTAAGGAGAGGCCAGGTTGCAGAGTGTATATCTTACACCCAAACACTTACCCACACACTGAGCAAATTTGCCTATTAATATTATACAAGACACCAGCCTCACTGCTTTTTTAAAAGACTTAGATCTTCTATTAAATATTTTCATAAGAACAAATGTTTATGCCTTTGAATGCTCTTTACACCTGTTTTGTTTTTTTGTTTTTTTATTTGAAGCAAGATTTGCCTTTTACTTTAACAGGGTCTAAGTTGCCGTCTGAAAAACTGCGTTTAAAAAATGGCTGATGTTGCAATTCTACAGTTTTCTATAGATTCTATCCTTCATTCCACCGGAGTCTGTGTCTTTAAGGAATCAGATTTCAGTGGTGTGAAGCGTAGAAGACATGGAGTCATCACACATACCTTTCTGAAAAATAAAATAAAATCACAGGAGAAACTGGACAACTGTGCAAAACGAAGGTGTTGAGAATCAACAAGGATGCATGTCTTTATGTTACAGTTATTGTTTTTGACTCAGTATTCACAGCCATTTCTTTGTAGTTTGTGTGTGGGTGTGTGTATTTAGTTTCAACTACTGCTCTGAGCACTTGGAGTAGGCTAAATGTATCCTTCCCTGACCTTGTGCCCTCCATCTTTGTGCAGAGCTTTTAACTCCATAACTTCCCTATTTTCATCCTCCCCATAAAGCAATTTGCCTTACATGTGTTCTATAACGCACAGCATCAAACTGTTTCTGGGAAAAAACTGCAGACAAGTGGCAAATAAAAGACAAACACATGCACACACTTACACAGACTCAGTTACACACTCTGTTTACAGGAGCTTTCATGTGTACCTTTAATAGTTTTATATGTTGAGTTTAGTTCAATCAATAATCCATGTGGATTGCATGTTTGGATTGCATCATTTTCATCAATAAAATGCAAATAAACAGATTTTTGGTGGTGTTTATAAACAGCAAATGCAGCCTGTTGCTTATCCTTAAATGTCTAATAGATTGCTGAATTCAATCTAAAATATATTCTGTTAACCAAAATTAGTTGACTTTATGTGGAAACCGTTGCACTAATCAAGTTTAGATTTTACATTGGGGAACTAAACATGTTAAGTTGTGTTAACATAGAACCTTTAGTGGGTGCAGCAGACAAGTTTAGTTGTATTAGTCTTAACTAGAAATAATTAATTCACTTCATTAACATTTTTGAGTATACATTTAATAAAATAATTAATAAGTTAAACAAAATAAATAAAGCATATTAATTATATCTAAGCATGTCTTATAATTCAAAAATTATATTACTTAGATAATACAATAATAAGGATTTTTTTTAATAATTTATAACAAATAAAAACAAAACTTAAACATTTTTTATTGTTAACAAAAAACAGCTACCACTTCAGTGTACTTAACTTGTCAACCAAAAGACAAGTAAAAGTTTTTTTGCACAAGCAAACCTTTTTGCATTTTATTTTTTTTAAGAGATGAATATGAAGTATTCAACAAAATGCTATATCTTTGAGAATGACTAGACATGCATTAAAACTGGATTTGAAATGGAACTTGAGACAAGCCTATAAAATTAAGCTCGAGTTGACCACTGTTAACTTGTATTATATTTAGGTTTCAGGTCACATTTTAAAATATAAAGAAAACTTGGAATTGGAATGTGTTCTTCATTGATTTGGGGTAGCAGTGCATATGCAAAACCGAAAGAAATGGAAAAAATACAAGGCTTTTGGCAGGTCTTTAATGCCTTCCATCACCAACTTCTCCCTCAATGATGATCTTATCTAAGGCCGGACTAAGATTACGTGAAGATGGGAACACAACACCTTCCTGCTCAACAAGGAGGATTCTGAAGTCAAGGTAGTGAAACAAGTGATCATAACCATAGGACTCCTAAAAACAGAGCACATTCAAGACATTTCTTTTTAAATAACTATCAATAATGTTAAACAAATAGACTTGTAATGACATAAATTCATAAAACTTACATGTGAAAACAGAGCAGAAGAAAATCAGTAGCAGAGAAAATTCCACTGTAAAAGTTAATTAACGAATGCTAATGACCTCGTCCTTAAAACAGATTGTTAATAATATAAATAAAGTCACTCATGTGAAGTCACTCACGTTATAGCCACAAGTACGTATACATGGACGTGCTGATACAAACCGACTAAAAACGTATGGCAAATAAATACACATGCTGTATCTAAACTGAACAATGGCGTAAGTTTGATTTTGACATTGGTGGGGATATAATTTATTTGACATTGTTGGGGACAACATTTCCCGTATTTTGTGCATAAAACTGTTGTTATAATAATACTTTCTTACTCACATACCGGTAGCCTGCATCACGTTGCATATTGCTTCATACAACGGAATATTGCTGCAGCCTCCTACCTCAACACATTAGCGAGAAAGACAAAGCCAATCAAACAGCGACGTGGGTTAGAGAGGCGGGACTCAAAAAAGGCAAAGGCCAATCCTTTTAGAGAGGTGAGTTACAGAGGCGGGATTCATTGCAGGGGGTAAGATCTGTTAACCGTTTGTGTTCCACAAGTTGCGCTATTTTTTACAGAACGCTGTTGTAAAATATTTTTCACCTTATGTAATGATTCCTGGATAAATGTTAAATGAAATAAGTAAAAAAGCACAAGACACAGACGGATATCAGTGGTTATGTATATATATATATATATATATATATATATATATATATATATATATATATATATATATATATATATATATATATATATAGGCTTGGTCGAATTATTGCTAGGGACAATTGAGTGTTCCCTGGATATTGGAAGGGACATGTCCCTACCGTCCCTACCCAAATCGACGCCCTTGAAACTGAACAACATTCAGAAACACACTGGATTATAAAATGTGCCCTGACAAAAAGTAGCTCTTTTATTCGTTAGCGTTACAGGTAAACTGTAAAAACTGTGACCAGATAGCTTCACATTAACACCCCGTTAATGTTTAACAGTTTAACATCAGTCCTAATTTTTGGTTATCACTTTTTTCAGTAAGATGTATACAGAAAAAAACCCTTTGTATGCGTTGTTTAGCGCTCGTCATCAGCCAGGACGAAACTTCAGGCACCGCTCCGTTCACCGTCGACACCTGTTTCATTAGGCTCCGCCCCTCCCTTATAAAAACCTGACATATCGACTTCTCTTATTAACATGATCATTACAACTCAATTTCTCTCACGAATAGTACAGGCAAATAATTTGATTTAGTAGTGACAACGTTTTAAAAAAAAGAATAAGTAATGACCACTTAAAATGTTTATTTTATCATATTTACTTGTTTACTGTATAACAAACAGTTATGAGATTTGAGGTAAATCCATGGTAAATCATATAGTAATAGATCGCAGGATTTAAATACTGACGATTTTCAGGATGACAAACTTTCATAAATTTTCTTCCTTCAACAGAGTCTGGTCCAACTAATTCATTCATGCTCAACGGAATAGAATGCCTCACATCGTGATTGCGCAACACAGAGGCTGATTAAAAAAATGTTTTTTACTCAGATCATAACCACTGCGTTTTTCTCCATTTTCCTCCTCCTGAGCCCAAGCCTCAGTGAAGACACAGGTGAGAAATTCAACCTGATGCAAATTATAAACAAGAGAGTGTATTTATTTATATATTTAAAAAAAAAAAAAAAAAAAAAAAAAAAAAAAAAAAAAACGAAAAGGAGCTGTTTTGTAGATAAACAACCAAAAATATTGGGTTTAGCGTTTAGAGAAAAGTAATCAGTAACAGTTTAAGTTTTGTACCTCTTATACAAAGCAATTTGCCAACAATATTTTTTGTGTTTAATGTAATTTTATTGTTAATTTTAATACATGACAATTTTGAACGTTTGGAGTGTTGAACGTACATGAAATAACATTCTTGTTATCTTTTATAACATAACATATATATAATATATACAACATAATATATAAAACAGCTAGAAACAGTCAGTCCTTCATTGTTTTTTCCTATCTTAGAAAAATTCTCTCTTTCACCATATCAACAATTATTTAAGTTTATAGACTGTTTATGTGGCAGGTCCTCCACACTATTCCCATGGTTATTTGTTACCATAGAAACAAAAACAACACTGGTTGTATTAAAGCTGGGATTTGTATTGCAGTTGGTATTATTGTCAAAGCTGCCAAAGAAAATTAACCAATGCCTCAAGAAAAATTAGTTTCAAGAATTCATTAGTGCTGTAGTAAAACTGATACTAAAGAATTAGTAAAATAATGAAACAGAGAGATTAACTAATCAGGAGAAAAGTACACTCTTCTCATAGCTGCAACTTGGGAACCAGGGAAGCTGTCTTGGGGGTTGGGGGTTTTATAGTCTGTTCACATGCAAAATAAGCTTGTCTGAAATATGTCAAACCGATAGAAATATTATGATCTAGGACTATGTGTCATTTGTATCATATATCATCTTCTGAGAGAAATGAATATTTCTTATATTTTTATAAAGGTTGGGTCTGCTGTACAGTATTTTCACAGTATGAGCTTCCACACTGACTACAATTTTCATTTTTTAAATATTATTATTATTATTATTATTATTATTATTATTATTATTATTATTATTATTATTTCACCAATGCAATTTATGTACCAGACATAAATTAATCATTAAATCTGAGGTTCCAATTCAGGTTCAGTAAGCATAGCTCTACATTATAATATGGTTCTTGCTATAATCAATGACTACAAATTCAGTAAGGAAATTACTATGGCAATTAAAATGACCCTTCAATGGTCTCAGTGATGGTGGACTTAGGATTACATCAGCTGCAGCGACTAGTGGATCTTCTGACAGTTCATGAGTGTGAAGAGCTTCTAATGACCCTCTCAAACCCAGTTGAAAACATCTCCAATCAGCTCCATTCCCTCTCTGAAGAAACAAACCAATTCAGAATGATAGGCCGCTCACCCAGAGATACAGGTACAAAGATTGTGTTACTTATTTTTAACAAACATTTGAGATGCTTGAAATACAGGCTTGAAATACACCAGAGCACAGTGCGTTATGTTCCTACTAAAAAAATGCTTCATAAAATCCTACAGAAGGGTGATTATTTTAAAAGGGTGTAAAAGGGAAAAAATTGTAAAAGGGAGTTATTAGAAGAATTGACTTTTAATGAATTTTCATTGCTCTTAATGTGCAGAGTAATGTTTGATCATTTCTGTGCATGTGTGTGTATGTGTATTAGACAAAAAGTCCCACTGTCATTCAGTACTGATTGACTGGCTCCAGACCAATGGTGAACAGATGTACTACGACAGACTATCTCGCACTCTTCAACAGATTGGAAGGACTGACATTGCAATAGGTTAGTTTCACACACGCGCGCACGCGCACACACGTACACACATTGTGTAATTGTGATTGCTCTCTCTAAACATCTGTGAATTTTAGATTTAAGTTAAATGTTATAATGTAAATAAATAAATAGTGATTCCATGAAGAAATATGAAAAATTGCAATGGGGTTGCTGGCAGATTCACTACCTGACATTTGCCATATGCTGCACAGCACCTGTGACCATTGTCTGGAATGGTAGACCTATAGAAGTGGGTCAGGAGATGGTTTAGTGTTTTACCCTGACCTAAATGCCCGGCCATCAGATTACGATGAGCTTCTTGGAATAATATTTATTCCAAGTATTTTTTGGAACCAATAACTGTGCTATTTCATTGTTTGTTGTTGTTATTTTTTTGTTTGTTTGTTTGTTTTTTGTTTTTGTTTGTCCCATATCACTTAGTATAAACTATCATTAATTATCAAACAATAAATGAAAATATTGGAAGTAGAGCTCAGTGTTGGGCTGAACCAACAGACCATAAATTATTTTCATCCGCACACATCACCCTTTAACAGCAATGAAAATAGTGACCAAATTGTTTGTAAATTCAGCTGATGGATGAGGTGGATGATGAGACCAATGCCCCCACCTACATCATGTGGAATTGGCCATGGAAATGGTTTCAGGGAAAATGCCCCCCATGGCCCCATGGGGCAGGGACAGGGAAAATGAGGGGAGGAATTATTTAAGGGAAGTTTATCCATTTTGAGAGTTTTTAGTTTAGAATTCTGGAATTCTACAAGGTTATTTTCATTAATAAAAATATGAGCGGGGATAATATGTGCTTGACTGGAGATCATGTGATGATGCTGTGAACTGAGAGTCATGGGAGTTGCAATTTTGTAAGTTTAATGTGAATACATACTTAAATACTTATTGATATGCTCATCAAATGGAACACTGCATTGCTTTTTTAAATGCCTGTATGGTTATACATATATAGTACCTGTACATCCAAATGAGAATATAATATATTGCACAAATATCTCACAATATGGTATAATGATGTAATGAATAAATTCAATATATTTTGTATGGGCCAGAGTATCATTTTAAAATTCATTCAGAAGTTCATTACAGATTAATGTTTTAAACTGAAAACTCCAAATTTCTAATTGTTATCTGTAATGATTATTGGCTTATACTGCTAAACTCTGAAATGGTTTTGCTAGGTGCAGACCATCATGCACTGACAGATTGGCTATGGGAATGTGTAAATGATTTGACCATTTTCTATCTGTTCCTTTCATCAGCCCTTCAAATGGACAGACAGAGAGAGAATGACAAAATGGCAAGAATGACAATTCTTAAGTGAAAGCTATACTATTTCCAGTATGAAAATGTCAAAGTTTTGTGAAGTGCACCATGCTACATAAGCCGTAATTGTCAAATTGTAATTATTCTGCAAGTAAGCTATACTGAAGATGCAAATTACATCCTTACATACATGCTTTAGAGTTTGAATCTGAGTGTGCTTCATTATACTGTACTTGCAAGATTTAAAAGCCTGCTGCAGACTGTTAATCTCATTTTAAACTATTCAGTGTGCTGCAAGAACTGCACAAGCCAACATATAAAAATTAAATAAATCTCAAAACAAGGCTGAAGGCATTCCTTGGCTATGAGAATTATATAATCTGTATGTATATTTAATAAAATTTTCAATTCACATTGTCTCCAATCAGCTTAGAAGTATATACAGAAGTAAAGAAACAGAATAAACAAATTAAGTTTTAAATTAAGTTACTATATATCTCTATCATCTATCCCTAATGAGCAAGCCAGAGGCAATGGAGGCACAGAAAAACTCCCTGAGATAATTTAGAAGTTTTTAGAGGAACCAGACTCCAAAAGGGAACCTATTATCATTTAGGTGACACTGGATGGTAAATAATGTAAATGTAAATAATGTCCTTTATACAACAGTTTGTGTTTGAGTGAACTAATGGGTCAGCGCAAATTCCAAGTCCACCACAGACCCAACACTAATTTCTTCCTTCTCCAAGTAATATCATGAATATTAAATTATTCATAATTAAACTTAATGGTAATTCTGTAAGACAATGGCATTACTGTGAAGTAGTAATTAATGTTGTTGTGCCTCTATATGCTTTGTCTTGTAGAGTTAGGTAAGAACATTAATCAGGACAAGACTCTGGCCATGCAGCGCTATGTTGACGAATACCATGAGCACATCAACCAAATACCATCCTATTTAATGCACTCTCAAGCTGAGGAAACACATCATTCTGTAAAAAAAGGTAAGGAATGATGCAGTAAATTGCATCAGTAATGTTTTTGAAAACTGCTTTAAAAAAAACTTTAAAAATTTAGAGGGAATTTCTTAATACTTTTATAAAGTATTTTTATACTTTATTTATAGTATTTTTATTTTAATACCTCATTTTTCAAACTGGATACAACCAGATTAATTCAGAAAACATTCACAGGAGCATTAGAAAACGTTTTTTATGAAAAGCCAGTGCATTAGGAATAATGACTTCTTATAACCTACAGTGTATCCTACAGTAGCTCCAGAATTTGTGCAAAATTACATATGAAGATTTATGAATTGTGTAAATGGGATGGTAAACAAGAAGGGCAAGGCTCATAAAAACTTTGAATAAAATAATTCAACTTATTTATTCAAAATAAATAAACAAACAAACAAACAAACAAACAAACAATGTTTTAAAAACCTTTAGTGGTTAAAAATGGCCACAAAATAGGATCAACCTTGGTAGTGAAAAAAAGAGAATTCTTTATTTCTGGGAACTGTTGCAAGTTAAAGCTCATAGCCCAAACCTTCACACGGAATGTACAGTGAATCAGATCATAATTTCACTGAATGTGTTCATGGAGAAAAGGTCTTCATTGTTCAGTTTTATTTATCACTGTGTCATCTTTAACAACTTTTCTAAACAATCAAATTTACCAACAAAATTACTCAACAGATTTCAGGATATACGGTTATTTGTTTGCTTGTTTTGTTTTATTTTTTCACAAAAAGTAAACCAACATTCAGAAAACAGATGGGAAACCCCTACCTATATCATCAGCACCATCACAGCACCATCTTTGGAGAAAAACAAATACACTGTATCACACAAGCATCTCTTATCTGCTGTCAGTGGCTTGGCTGAACAAAATTCTTGTAAGGCAGACGGGATGAGTGAAAAGGGTATTAATATATTACTGTGATCCTGTATGGAACATGGCCAGTCTGTGGGTGTTTTAGATGCAGCGTGTGGTATAAATGTCCGTGATAGAGGGAAGAGAGACTCCAATGGTGTTTTCAGCTGTTCTCACTATCTGCTTGGGTCTTGCAATCCGAGATGGTGCAATCCCAAACCAGATAGTGCAGCTGCTCAGGATGCTCTCAATGGTCCCTCTGTAAAACGTAATCAGGATGGGAGGCCACTCACTGCTGCCCCACATGTACATCCTTGAGAAATATAGCACTGTTAGATAGTATCACTTAGAGACCATGGACATGGCTTTGGACTGTAATTGTCATAATCACTTAAGTCTTCATCACTAAACAGTTGACAACTTCAAGACAGACTTGATGTTATAACTAGAATGAATTGTCTTATGCATTGGTGCTTCTTGACTATAAAATACAGTTGTAGATGTCTCTCAAGGTTTCTTTCTTCCTTTCTTCTTCTTTTCTTCTTTCTTCCTCTTTATTGCTTTTTTTTTTTTTAGTAATTGCAATTACTACAATGAAAAGCCCCAAAAGCCAAGCACTTACAAAAGTTACTATAAAATATCAAGATATAGAAGATGGCTTCAGCAAGGATAAAGATAGTGGCCTACCACTACATAGACCCACTAACTGTGACACAGAGCTCCTGCCAGGCACCATCCCACCAAACAAGTTAATCTCAATTCAGTTCAATTCAGATTTAATTTGAATAAACTTTTAACAATGGACATAGCTTCATTAAATCTTTAATGAATATATCCTATCTTCTTAGCCTCTCAACAAGCAATGGAGGATTTCACCTAAGAGCCATTAAAACAAGGGTCCATTTGTTATTCCTCTTCTACTGTATCTGCCGGATTCTTGATTGTGGATACTCTTTCACTCAGCCCGTCTGCCATGGAAGAATTTTGTTCAGCCAAGATATTCAACAAATTTGCAGCAAGTAGTACCTCTTTGATATTAAAGTAGGCAAGGAGTGGAAAACAGCCTTTAGTAATGGTGTAACTGGTTGGAAGGAGCAGCTATTCAGCTATTCAGTTCATTTTCATAGACCATAAAAACTTCAAGTAACCAAAATCAGTCAAAAGCTTGAAGTCTTGCCAAGCCTGGAGGGAATTTTACTGCAGACTCCCTGTCTTTCCTGTACCCTGCAGAAAATAAGGAACAGATGCCAGAGCACACATTGCCTCCATTTTGTTTTATGTTGGCTTTAATGCAGACTCTGAATAAAGTGATAGAGTTAGCACACTAGTACAAGTCCCTTCTTCATGCCCTCCAGAAATAAAGCTGTGTACCCTCTGAGGGGCAAGCTCATCACATGTCCCCTATAGGACATCCAGGAACTCACAGGATGTAACACTCATTAAAGGTCAGGTATTGGTGGCCAAACATGGTAACAGACATCCATAGATACAACAGGCCAAGGTAGAACTCACCCTAAGCACATGCCTTAACCCACACCCCAAAACTCTGATTTCACCTTACCATTGACTTTATCTAAATGAATGACAACGCAGATGAGGAATAACTAAATAAATAAGCCATTTATATAACCAAATAAACCATTTAATAACTAAATAAACAAGCGATCATGGCCATTATGGATTGAAATTTGACACCCTTCTTATGTGTACTTTTATCAACTTTATTGTTATCAGCCACCTCATTCCCCTAGAACATAAACCCCACAGCTAAACATACAGTGGATAAATGGTTGAGGTGGAGTGAGCAGTATGCACACTTACAAATAGAATAGGTGGCTCACGTTCAAGCACAGTTCCAACCTGTTGAACAAATCATTGACTGTAGAAACACATAAGTTTGTAAAAATCTGAATAATAATTGTCACCCATATGAGGATGGGTTCCCCTTTGAGTCTGGTTCTTCTCAAGGTTTCTTCCTTTACCATTCAAGGGAGTTTTTCCTTGCCACTGCTGCCTGAGTCACATCAGACATTGGGGATAAATACAAACACATTTAAATATATCTAATATTGGTCTTAAATTTTGTATTCTATTAATCTTTATATTTTTCTTTATAATAACCTTTTTTTCTATGTTTATGTTCTGTAAAGCTGCTTTGAGACAATGTCAGTTGTAAAAAGCGCTATACAAATAAACTCGAATTGAATTGAATTGAATTGAAAAATAAAATAGACAAGTTGAACCAACCACACCCCTGCAGACTAACATCTTAATTTCACATATAAATTTTTAAATAAATAATAAAATACATTTTTTTCAATCCATGAGATAACATAAGGAAAAAACCTTGAGGGGAACCAGGCTAAGAAGGGAGCCCATCCTCATTTGGGTGACAATGGACAGGAAATAATGTAAATGTAAATAACGTCCTTTCTACAACAGTACATTTACTTATCTACAACAGTACACATACTTATCATGCCTTAAGTCCATCAGACTAGTTCCACTGGTCTCCAAGGTACCTCCTACCACTTCAAAGACAGGCTGTGCATAGAAGGACAACCCACTTACCTGGTCAAGAACATCCAAAAATTTTCATTTACATTAATGGCATTTGGCTGATGCTTTTATCCAGTGCGAGGTACTAAAGTGTTTTGAAGTCTCCATCGATGAATACATCAATTCCGGTTTACCATTATACACACTAAGGATACTATCAGCCTAAAAACTCTGTTGGGAGGAATATAGCTTTTTTTTTTTTTAAATAAACAAACTGGGGAAAAAATAAGTAACATTAGTTTTTTAGAAAGAGGTAGGTCTTCACTCATTGTGCGAAGGCAGTTAGTGACTCATTTGGGCATCTAGGTGAAGTTCATTCCACCACTAAGATGCCAAAACATGTTTCAGTGTGATTTATTCTTTTTTCCACAGCAATTTCGGAATGATTACAATTTCATTAATTAAAGGAACACATTTTTAGTTAAGTCTATAGCTGCATTTAATGTTATGGATCATCTGTGAACCAAGTACACTTGTTTTGTGTTTTTATTGTTATTTAGCGAGGAGCTTGTCCTGGAAGCATTTGGACCTGGTCGTGGAGTGGCAACCAACGCCACCATACCAGCACCACATGATGGATGGTGTATGGCCTCTGATCATTGGCCTCATCCTTGGAATTGTTGGTGCACTGCTCTTAGGCATACCTACGTTATTGCTCTTTATCTTAGGTCTATCACAATGTGATCTCCCTGGTCAATCCTAATCTATAATCCCAACACCAAATGTATCATCATTCCTTTTCCTGTTGTGAACATTCTATTGAATCTGTGTTTTTAAATTGAGCTATGATTGTACATAAACATTTTAAATAAATTCAAAATCCTCTTGAAATTTTTTTTTAAAAAACTTAACAGAAAAGTTATTCACAATAACTTCAGAGTCTTCCACTGCCATGCTGGCCAAAATCCTTCATCAGTATTATATACAGAAAATAATCATTGTTCTGGTGATTTTTTGCCAATATCTATAAGAATGTAAGAATTAAGCATTTCTGGATAGAGGCTCCATGTTGGCTCTAACCATTTCTGCCTATCTGGTGTGGAGTAAAAACTAATTACCCAGCCTTGCTTGTTGTCCCTTGAGTCTTCCCATAATGCCTGAAGCAACCTACTGGTTTAATAATAATGACAACAGACAAAGCAACCTGCAAAATAGCACTCAGAACACTGGTCAGGTAGAGAAGAGCATACTGAGAAAAGGCTATTATGGGGACAGCTCTTGATTATCAATTTAACATGTAATAATGTATCAACAATGTAATCTACAAATAATGTATTTCTACACATAATGTAATATACATTTTGTGTATGTCTCTTTCTACTATCTATTTCATTATACAAACAGCAATTAGAGGCAATTAGCTAAACAGATTTCAATGTGGTGGGGGGTGGAAATTAATTAAGTAATTAATCAATCAAATCAATCAATCAATCAATCAATCAATTAATTAATTAATTTTTATTTTCAACATTTTTAAATGTCAACATGTCAATTTCTGGTCTTGTTTTAATTAATTAATTCATTTATTTGTAAACGTAGATGAATGTGATGTAATTGCTTGTAAACAAACAAAAATCATTCATTCATTCATTCATTTTCTACCGCTTATCCGAACTACCTCGGGTCACGGGGAGCCTGTGCCTATCTCAGGCGTCATCGGGCATCAAGGCAGGATACACCCTGGATGGAGTGCCAACCCATCGCAGGGCACACACACACACACTCACAAACAAAAATCACTTTTCACTTATTAAACAAATCAAATGAAATGAGGAACAATTTAGGACACCCTTAATAGCTAGTATTTCCCCCTTTGGTTTAAATAACCTCAATGAGATGTTTCTCATGCACAGACCGTTTCAAAGCACCCTACATGATCTCAGTAGGATTTTGTTTTTGACATATTATTTCTTTGACATATTATTATATTAACCATTCCAGAATTATCAGTTTTTTACATTTCAGCGAGTCCTTGGTAGATTTACTGGTATGTTTTTGTCATGTTGCAAGGTCCAGGTCCACTTCAGCCTCAATTTTTGGCAGATGGTCTCACATGTTCCTCAAGCATCTTCTGATACAATGTAGAATTCATAGTGTATTCTATGATAAACTGGCCAGGTCCTGCTGTAGCAAAGCATCCCCTAACCATCTCCTTCCACCTCCATGTTTCAAAGTTGGTATGAGGTTCTTTTGCTGAAATGCTGTATTTGTTTTACACCGAACATGCCATGATAAACTGTTATGGGGTCCAGATAATTCAATTTTAAACTCATTTTCCAAAGCACATAATTCTAGAAGTCTGACCTTTGTCTGTATTCTTTCACAAACTTCAGTCTTTCCCTCATGTTCTTCTTAGACAGCAAAGGTTTCCTCCTTGCACATCACCCATGATAATTAAAGTTGTGCACTCTCTTTTTGATTGTAGATTCATGCACTTTGATTTTAACTGTAGCATGAGCTTGCTGTAGGTCTAGTGCTGATATTTTGCTGATATCTCAGGCGTCATTGGGCATCAAGGCAGGATACACCCTGGACGGAGTGCCAACCCATCGTAGGGCACACACACACACACTCATTCACTCACGCAATCACACACTAGGGACAATTTTCCAGAGATGCCAATCAACCAACCATGCATGTCTTTGGACCGGGGGAGGAAACCGGAGTACCTGGAGGAAACCCCCGAGGCACTGGGAGAACCATGCAAACTCCACACACACACAAGGTGGAGGCGGGAATCGAACCCCGACCCTGGAGGTGTGAGGCAAACGTGCTAACCACTAAGCCACCGTGCCCCCAACCCAAACTAAATATCTGTGGTTTAAATAAGGCATTCATCAAAATGCTCTGTAACAATGTTCTCATAATTTGCATCTGATGTGATACACCTGTAGGTATTTTTAGAGACATTTTGTTGGTTTTATATATACATACATATACACACCTGTGTGTATACATACATATATGTATATATACATACATATACATACATGTGTGTATACACACAGGTGTGTATGTGTATCCTCATCCAGGTTGAGTTTTACATTGAGATAATTGAAACAAATACTGGACATTAAAAACAGTTGTTTTTAAAACATTAAGCAGTGTATGGATAAGTAGATTTTGTAGATCACAAAAGGAACAGATGGGTTCTGTCATTCTCCAAAAAGAAACAGGTGGATGTCTGTTTCATAGATATTCGCCTGTCTGCATATTACCAGGAGACTATCCATGCCTTCAGACTAATTAGTGAAACTGAATATTTATTTTTCTTTCATCAGACATTTCAGACACCTGCTTTAGACTTTCTTGTCTAAAATATTCTATAAACCAAACTGGCAAACATGTTGATTTTCTTTATACACACATGCACATTTTGATGAATGCTTATCAACTGTAAATTACTAAGGACCTTTATATCAAATATTTTCATTTAGTGATGCAAAATGGTTAAACAGGACCTTATCTGACAAACCACATCTGATGTCTTTAACCCTCTGTTTTGTTTTTAAAAACCAAGTCACTGATAAAGCAACAGTGCCATCCTGTGGTGGCAGTTTAATAGAACTAGTTGAGAAGCATATGATGAAAAATAAAAAGGCTCTGGTGGAGCAGAATTAAAAACATACATGTAATGAGTTGCTATAAAAGACATAAAATTTATATAGTTTAATATTAAATATAAATAAGATAATTGATACTGTGTTTATGGCTGTTAACCAGATGTATCCTGATATAGCATATGTACGCACTGGAGAAAATGCACACATAGGGTTAGGGTTAGGGTTAGAGTTCTAAATACAAAAACATTAACATAATATAGCCTAAGCTATTCTGATATATTCAAATATCCTGATATATTCACACTCTCAAATTGTGTTGAATGCATGAGACATAAGAGATGCTCCATGTGTTGCTTAATGTAGCAGACAACAAGCACCATGCAGTATGGATCTTTGTGGTTGAAATGTGTCAGAATGAGATAGGTTAGATATAAGTATGTTTTTTTCTTGTCTATTGATATATGAAAGTAATTAGATTGACATGACTCAATTAGATAAATCCTGCCAATCATTTTAATTATATAATAAGACTAGTAGGCCTAATGCTAAATGTTAAATATTAAATATTTCTGGTTCACTGAGTGACTGTGCCAGCTGTTTTTATCATTTTATTGCTTGGTGGTAATTTTGTAGATATCTTTACAAGGAAATACAAAAATAATATTTCAATTAGGCCAAACTAGAACTAGAGGAGATGGCCTGCACAATTGTGTTAAATTTCACAATATTTGATCAACATTTTGCTCATGTCATACGTAATGGATAAAATGAATATAACCACATGAATATAACCACATTTCATGACTGGCATGATTAGCCAGATTACTTCATAACGCAGTCATATATCTTTTATTATTATTATTATTATTATTATTATTATTATTATTATTTTATATTAATATGTCAGTATTATTATGTCATATCATTACAATTATAAATAATGATATCAAATTAAGAATGAACAAGAAAAAAGAATGCTTCAGACTGTGGCTTTGCACATCATCATAAAAGACTTTGAATTTTTTCACTACTCATTTGAAAAGGAAAGTTTGCAATTTTGAAATCATATTGATGCTATTGATCCTCAAATTAACCATTTGACTTAATTTCTGGTGGTTATTGCAAAAAAAGACAAATCAGATTTGTAAAACTATAACGTAACAGCATCAGAACTCGTGGGAAAGTGCAAAGTAAAAAAAACTAAGAGAAAACTATAATTTTTTATAATAAAATTTATTGACATATGACCATAACATTCATATATTCTTGTTGAACAGCCCATTCCAGATTTCATTCTTTGCTGCTATAGCCTCACTGTTCTTGTAAGGATTTGAACTATATTTTGGAGCATGGTTGTGTCATTCTCATAGGGGGAAACATCACAGCCAGGCCCAAATGCAGGATACAATTTTACACATTTATTCACAAATGATGCACGCCAATTTAAATTTACATAGCAAAATAAACACACACGACAAGAATGTGACAAAATCAGTAATGAACAAAGACAGACACACAGGGAGGGGAGGCAACACATTTAGGGAATAACGAGCAACAGGTGAGAAAGAACACGTGACCAAAACCAGAAACTCTGCCACCACCCCCAGGTGGCCTAATAGAGAATTCTCCCAGAAGTTCCTGACAATGGTTGTGGGGATTTGTGTGCATTAAACCACAAAAGCATTCTTGAGGTCAGGCACTGATGTGGGAACAAGGAGACATGTAGTGCAGTAGGTGTTCCAATTCATCCCAAAGGTGTTCAGTGGGGTTAGGTCAAGTTTTGAAGCAGACCATACAAGGTCTTCTACTACAACCTTGGCAAACCACATATAAAATCTATCATTTATACTGAGGAGGAGCCACATAGATGATCATTTCCAGAAAAACTAAATTTTGCAAAGAACCTTGTCTGCAAAATGAATATAGGAATAAAGAATATAAAACAAAACTTTGCCAAATACGTAACTTATTTTCCTATTTCACAGAAAATAGAAATCAGTTTTAAGTGTAAACTACATGGAACATGGCCAAAAACTTTACCTAATTAACCATCTGCTCAAGAAAGCTTTATCTGCAATTTTATGCTTAAATTAATTGCGATCATTGAACAATTAATTGCCATTGCACCAGCAGACTGAGACAATGGACAATATTAATTAATATTGCCCAGGAGTGACTGGCTATGCCCACTGTCTGTGAACAATGTAATACATCCTGCTTAGGTGGCAAGATTGAGATTCGTAGCTGCTCGACAAAGATGTTTGTTAAGTGAAACACATGCAAATTTTATTGTATGTTTTTTTTTCAGGTTGGATGCTTAATTGCTAAAAGTTTAAATTTAAATGTAATTAAAATAAAATACATGAAATATCTCCCAAAACAACGGACAATAACTCAAAGCCACATATAAGCCATGTGGCTTGCTTTATCATATTTTAATGGCACATGCACATCAAGATTTTTCAAATACATTCAAGCAGCTGATACAGATCATGAGATGACAAATAGTGTGGAAATAATTAACTCTAATACACTCTGGTGGTGTGGTGGGGAAGTGTCAGAGTTAGTCATATCACACGTGCACGAACAATGTCCATTCATTCATTCATTCATTTTCTACCGCTTATCCGAACTACCTCGGGTCACGGGGAGCCTGTGCCTATCTCAGGCGTCATCGGGCATCAAGGCAGGATACACCCTGGACGGAGTGCCAACCCATCGCAGGGCACACACACACTCTCATTCACTCACGCAATCACACACTAGGGACAATTTTCCAGAGATGCCAATCAACCTACCATGCATGTCTTTGGACCGGGGGAGGAAACCGGAGTACCCGGAGGAAACCCCCAAGGCACGGGGAGAACATGCAAACTCCACACACACAAGGTGGAGGCGGGAATCGAACCCCGACCCTGGAGGTGTGAGGCGAACGTGCTAACCACTAAGCCACCGTGCCCCGAACAATGTCCACAGAGTCATTATTTTAAACTAATTACAATAATCAATATTTAGAAAAGAATACATATAAGCAAACTAAAAGCAATGAGTTATTGTTTATTATCAATGAGTTTATTGTGAAAAAGCATGAATAGATATCAAGCAAGCTATGCATCTTTAAGCAAGCTATGCATCACTGATTCAATGCCTTAATGCTAATTTAAGCAATATTCTACACTCTTATGTGATAATTGATCAAATATGTAGTGCCATATTACAATATTTGAATAGAAGTGATTATTAAGTGCTCTTGCCTTTAAACTCTCAATCTTTAATAATGACCCTGATGCAAATGCCCTTTCTAAGCATGATGACTGTTAAAATGTTGACTTTTACTATAGTGGCCATGCCCATGGTGTCCAAGTCTGTGTTGATAGTGTCTGTAATGGTGCCTGTGATGCAAATTCCCATGGTGACCATACCCATCATGATGATGATGATGATGATGATGATGATGATGATGATGACCACGGTGACCAATCCCGGGATGATAATGTCCATGGTGACCATGCCTGTGATGACTATGCTTATGATGACCATGCCAGTGATGATGCCCAGTAATCACATTTAATTCAAGAATCATTTTTTCACTTTGGGTACAGTTGAAACAAATAGAGTTGAAAAAGTTGTCAATGTCTAACATGGCAATCCCAACACCACCAAGCCCTTTATGTAGCCATGGCACCTGTGAATGTGTAGTTGTGGCATTAGTCAGCTGAACATTTATTGCATTGGAATTTGTAACAAAAAGTTCATAAAAAGATCACATTTTATGTATTATGTATTTGTATTCAGGGTTTTATTCTTATTAGTTGTCCAAGCAGAATTCTCCTGTCTGAATACAATGAAATACTGTTTTTCCTAAACCAATATATCTGAAACAAACTTTTGTTTCTTAACTATGCTGATGCTTTATTCATAGCTATTGTTAATAAAACCAGAATTAATCATATTGAAAATTCAAGGTGTTCTCACATCTTCTCCATAGCTTTGAACACTCTCAAGTTTTGTTAAAGTCTTTAATTCCTTTTGTCCACCCTTAATAGCCTGGCAAACCTAATGGGAAGTATTAAAAATTCTCAATAATTAATTAGACCAAAAGTTATTAAGCATGTGGTTTAAATCATTACTAAGAAAACAATCAATTTACCTGTTTTGCTATAATCACTGCAGGGCCATTAATTTGCTCCACTTTCCTCTCTGGATTTATGTCCAGAAACCTACAACTGCTCTTTCTTTTCTGAGGCTGTTTTGTAAATGCAGGCAAGGCCTGGATAAGCTTTTTAGGGTCAACTTTTTCTTGCCAGTAACTCACTGTGCTGTCCTATGCACAAAGGGAGTGGGGAATAAATAACCAAGCAAATTAATATCAAATATATTATGTTCGAAATATGTTAAATTAATGTAAATTATATTTTTACTAAAAGAGATTTCAAATAAAATAAAAGAACTTACATTATGTGCCCCTTCATTATTAGGGCTCAATAGAAGTAGGCTGATGAAGTCTACATACCTTTACAATAAAACATTTATGAAAGAATGAAAGAATGAAAGAAAGAAAGAAAGAAAGAAAGAAAGAAAGAAAGAAAGAAAGAAAGAAAGAAAGAAAGAAAGAAGAACACTTATTACTAGCTGTATAATAAATAAAATATGTACTGTGGCATCTTTTCAGAAGAATTTGCTCTTACTGTGATAAATCTTTTGTGTGACTACTGATGTGGTCACTATGGTCCAGAAGAGACACAGAAACAAGTAATAAATTGTTAGCAGCTTGGTCAATCCATCCTCTTAGCTCCTGCATAAAACAATTAAATACACTATATAGCCCAAAGGTTGTACAAGATGGCCCATAAAGATATGGTTTGAGAACATTACAAGCTTCACACCTCAATTATCACCTTTATTACCTTTATGAAATGTGTGAGAGTTTTTGTGTTCATGAGAGATGCATCAGTGTCATTCTCCAACCATGTCAAATCCACTCCGTCATAATTGTTCTTCTTCACATATTTTAGTGTTGAATTAATAAAGTTATCAAGAGTTATCTGCTGCTGGCACAACACCTCCAACCTATACACAAGCAATTGCCCCCATGTAAATACTTGTTCAGAAAGTAAAAAGATAAATATTTTGTTAACTGCACAACTTTGAGTACCTTGACTGCTTTACCCCAACACCAAGCAATATCTTTACAGCTGGATTCCTGAGATGCATAGTATTAAAAAAAAACAAATAATAATAATAATAATAATAATAATAATAATAATAATAATAATAATAATAATAATAATAATAATAATAATAATAATAATAATAATAATAATAATAATAATAATAATAATAATAATAATAATAATAATAATAGCTTGCCTGACCTGTCTTTTAGCATTTTCAGCATGGAGTTAAAAGGGTCCACATTTAAGGACAAGGTTTTTAAACCATAGTCATCACCAATATAAGCAATGGAGTAAATAACATGAGTGCACCAGAAAGGATCAACAGACAAAAGCATGTGCTGCGTGGATGCATCCATATAACAGGCCACTGTTGAGTCACTCTGAGCAGCAGAGACTTGGGAAAAACAGAAACATAAATTTACTGCATGTACATTGTGACCTATATGTCTCTGATCTTATGTGTAGTATATTATGTCAGTACCTCTTAGATAACCTCTTTTGGCTTTTGTTATTTAAGTAAATGGTCTATAGAGCATTTATCTACAAATAGATAATAGATAATAGATCTATTATGTCAATAGATAAATTCATTCATTTATACATCTTCAGAAACTGCTTTATTCTGGCCAGGAAGACTGGAAGTCAGGAATGCACCATGGATGTGACAGAATTTTACCACTGGGCATATACACATTAACATAATCACACCTGGAACAAATTATCATCACCAGTCCTCCTACTCGTATGTTTTTTGGAAGAACACACCTGATCACAAGGAGACTGTGTGAAACTCAGACAAATGGTGCTTAGACTTACCTGCTGATATCACCAGACAGGCAAACACTAAAGTAAGAAAATGAAAGGAAAGAATTTTGTTAATGGCACAATGTCTGGTTGTTTATTTAAAAATTAAAACTTGTTTAAAATAAACTGTTGTTGTAGAGATGCACGCATAATTAGTACAATTTGCCATGTTATATTATGTTTTGTTTGTTGAGGGAAACTGTGTACTCTGCAGAGAGTTGCTCTGCAAAAATCAAAAGAAACCCCACTTCCTCATAAATTAAAGCAAGAGCACTAGAGGCCTCAATTGCTGTTATACAAAACAGCCAGATGCAGCAAAGTCAAAATATATCACTCTAATATATCAGCATCGTCATAAAGCAGTCAATAAATCAATCAAAAATTCAATCAAATTAAAGACAGAAATAAACAAATAGAGACAGAAAGAATATGCTATACTTACCTACGTTGATCTGCATTTTTCGTATGTGGTTTGGTTTACTCAGTGCTACTGTTCAAAAATGCAGTGCAAGCTTGCTCATAAAGCAACATGACACACACCACATCCTGTACAAGCACATACACATGCACCATATCTGCAACATACTTCCTGTTTTGAGTATATATTTTTGACACAAAACACTGATATATAATTTAATTTGTCAAATAATTAGTATTAAACACATATTTATAAATTTATTTCTGAATTAAAGCCTAGTCAACATAATACTGAAATCCGGTAAGGCATTAATGAGGTATTAGCCTGGTGAACATATTTAATGTAAATAATTTTGCCTGTCTAGCTTAAGTAAAAAATCATAAACATTGTATTGTGCTTTAAAAGGTGGCCTAGCTTGTTTCACATGTGGTATAGTACTGGAGAACTTTTTCAGGACATCCATGTTGTTTGAAACTTACAAATTACAAAAGTCATGTATTTTATTTTATTTCTCATTTTGAGCAAAATTATATTCGTTACTAGGAATTGTTATATATATTATTATACTACCGTAATATCTTGTTTTCTTGCATTTGCATGTTTATATGCTTTTTGTTTATGTCAGTGATGCATAAACACCACAGAAAATCCCTGAAAGCACAAAACCATACTATCCATGCACTGTGCACCTGTAGCTACATGCAACCGTGCAATATGATGTTCATTTTACAACAACTTGAGGAAAAAATAAACATAATTACATACTACTTCACGTTATATCTAAGTGAACTTAGTGTTGTAAGCTGCATAGGGCATAGGGCTCACCTAGGGCTTACTTGTCAAGATCTACTATTATTGTTATTAATGGCCCGGCGATATGAAGCGCTGAAAACACACAAACTACAGATCCCACAATGCAGCGCAACAGTTGCCTTGCCGAACGATAGGTTACCCGGGAACATTCCCGTGTCAATCAAGTCAAGCGTCTGTTGCTGTATACAACCCTATTGTAAAGTCTAAGCTAGCCCCTGACACTGGCGAAAAGAAAAGTTGATTCTGACAACAGAGCCTTTTAAACCCGAAGGGAGGCTAAGTACATGTTTATTGACATAGCCGGTAAACCCGTGTGTCTTATTTGTGTAGCTAATGTGGCTGTAATTAAGGAATTTAATATAAGACGGCACTTGTGCATGTTTGGTAGCATCTATGTGAGAAGATTAACAAAACAGCACATAGGAGTCGTCTCACTGATGAACACCTGCAGTCCATCATGAGAATCTCCACAACACAGAACCTTACACCAAACCAGACATCCCAAGTTTCCGGGAGTCTCCCGCATATTGATAGCGGCTCCCTGATGCCCGCAAATTAGTTAAAATCTCCCGGAATCTAGAGCGAGCCATAGATATCTATGGGCGACATCTAGGTGTAGATGTCTATGGGGCATGCGCGACAGAGACTGCGCACCAAACCTTGTAGCGCGCGCACGGCAGAGAGGGAGTAGGGGGCGAGAGACCTTGCGTGTGTGTGCTAGTGTGCGTCATTAAGCGTATGTAAGACAGAGAGCATCCTGATTGGCCTGTTTCGGTAAGTCAACCAATCAATTGTCAGTCTGGGCGAGCTTTTATCTCTTCTCCCGAACAGAATTAACTAGATTTACTGACTTTTTTATTTTCTGGTGCAGGCCTCGAGGTGTGATTCCCCCCCGTTGAGATTTTCACAGTTCTTCAGCTCGATTCTCCTCCTGCTTTTGTTGTGCAAACACACCCATTACCTCTTAGGCCTGGCACATTTGCATTTGTTCACTCAGAGTAGCTCAGATCCAAGGCAGGCCAAACCTCTGTGTGTGACATAGAAACCTTCAGAAATGCCTGCCGTATCTATACAAAATAGTCTGTTTTATTCATAAAACATTGTGTGAAAACAGAATGAAAAGTTGCTAATACAATGACATGAATAAAATGAAAACTTGCTAACACTTCAGTCTCCAATGTATGTTTGTACACATGTCATAAGCTGAGTGAAGTTATGGTCCATGGTTTTTGACATGTTTGTACACATACAGGGGGGCATGGTGGCTTAGTGTGTGTGGAGTTTGCATGTTCTCCCCGTGCCTCGGGGGTTTCCTCCGGGTACTCCGGTTTCCTCCCCCGGTCCAAAGACATGCATGGTAGGTTGATTGGTATCTCTGGAAAATTGTCCGTTGTGTGTGATTGCGTGAGTGAATGAGAGTGTGTGTGTGTGCCCTGCGATGGGTTGGCACTCCATCCAGGGTGTATCCTGCCTTGATGCCCGATGACGCCTGAGATAGGCACAGGCTCCCCGTGACCCGAGGTAGTTCGGATAAGCGGTAGAAAATGAATGAATGAATGAATGTACACATACAGAATAAAATGATGTCATTTCATTTTCATTGGCCATCACTGAATTATAACACCAAAAGTGAATTTTGTTTTTGTGTGATCCCTCCAGCTTTGCAAGGTGTGATTCTGTCCATGAATCAGATTCTGATTCATACACAGTCACAATGGACAGCTTTGCAAGGTGTGATTCTGTCCATTGTGACTGTGTATGAATCAGAATCAGATTCTGATTCATACACAGTCACAATGGACAGCTTTGCAAGGTGTGATTCTGTCCATTGTGACTGTGTATGTAAGGGAGTGGCATTGCATGACTACAGCACAGTGCTGTGCATAAAAGCAGACCGACCCAGGCGGAAGAATCATTTCTTCTTCGCATTTTTGAGAACGCACATCAGGATGGCCTCCGTATCACTGCCACGTAGGAAGAACCTCTCAGCGCATCAGGCTTTGGCCTGGATTCAGGAAAAGGACAAAGCAGACTCTGATGGAGGAGAGATTTCATTTGTCCAGCAGGCCACTGATACCTCCTCAGAAGAATCCGAAAAGGAGACGGAACAAGAAGAATGCTGCAGACCATCAGGGAGTGCACGGTCCATCAAGCCCGCAGAACAGAGCCGGACTGGAATTTGGAAATTCATGAACTGGCATTCATTTCAATTCTGTTTGTAAGAGCAATCATGTGTCCCGTTGGTGCCATTGTGGATTGCTGGTCAGAAAGCTTTCTGGTGCCAGTAATCAAAGAGACAATGCCCTGAGATTAATTTCAATTATGCAACACCTTCGATTTGATGACAAGGACACGCGGGCAGAACGGGTGAAAACAGACTGGTGATGATTTGCTGCGATCTCCGACATCTGGACACGCTTCAACAAGAACTGTGCTGAGAGTTTCACTCCAGGAGAACACATGACCATAGATGAACAGCTGTTCCCTAACAAATTTGGGATCAAGTCCTGGATGGAAGTTCTTCTATAACCACATGAAGGTATGTGAATGTGTGTATAATTTTACACCAGTGCTACAATGTTTTCTGATGTGTACTATACAGGCCTATAGAAAAAGCACATATACTCATGACTCTCTCTCTCTCTCTCTCTGCTTTTACAGTGTGGTGTAAACGTGTTGGACCAAATGGCGTGGATGTATTCCGTAAGAGCAGCAACACGCAGATGGCTAGTAGTGGTTTTTTACAATATGCTGGACCTGGCGGCTGTAAATGCCTACATTTTGTACAAGGCATGTACAGGGTGGACAGGCAAAAGAAGATTGTTTCTGAGACTTCTAGCTAAAGAACTTCGTTGCTGATTCATGCAGCACAAGGAAATATTGGCACAGAGGCAGGCTGCTGAAGCTGCTGCAGCTGCTGTGCCAGGGACTGTACAGACAACGCAGTGCCAGGTGCAAGAGAGCTGCAACAGGAATTGCTGCAGGTTTACCTGTGCAACATGTCAGAAATTCACCTGTGCCAAATGCAGGGACGATGGACACTGGGTCTGCAAACTCTGTAAAGTTTGAAACACTTTAAAATAAAACAGACTTGTGTATCCATATATTGTGAATGTGTGTCTTTTGTATAAATATGGCAGGCATTTCTGAAGGTTTCCATGTCACACCCAAATACTCTGTGGGTCCAGGTTGCGGAGTGAAGCACGAGCGATTTGCTACTGCACTGGGCATTCCAATGTCCTCCTCTACCCACACAGTGCCGTCTTTTGCCGTCTGGCTCAGACAGGGCTTCCCAGTACCACGGTGCATCTTCCGTGGAGGCATGTTGGGTTCTTGTTCCGTCTCAAAATTCACTTTTGGTGTTATAATTCAGTGATGGCCAATGAAAATGAAATGACATCATTTTATTCTGTATGTGTACGAACAGGGGGACACGGTGGCTTAGTGGTTAGCACGTTCGCCTCACACCTCCAGGGTCGGGGTTCGATTCCCGCCTCCGCCTTGTGTGTGTGGAGTTTGCATGTTTGCAAGTTTGCAGGTTTCCTCCGGGTACTCCGGTTTCCTCCCCCGGTCCAAAGACATGCATGGTAGGTTGATTGGCATCTCTGGAAAATTGTCCCTAGTGTGTGATTGCGTGAGTGAATGAGAGTGTGTGTGTGTGCCCTGCGATGGGTTGGCACTCCGTCCAGGGTGTATCCTGCCTTGATGCCCGATGACGCCTGAGATAGGCACAGGCTCCCCGTGACCCGAGGTAGTTCGGATAAGCAGAAGAAGATGAATGAATGAATGAATGTGTACGAACATGTCAAAAACCATGGACCATAACTTCACTCAGCTTATGACATTTGTGTACAAACATACATTGGAGACTGAAGTGTTAGCAAGTTTTCATGTCATTGTATTAGCAACTTTTCATTCTGTTTTCACACAATTTTTTATAAATAAAACAGACTATTTTGTATAGATACAGCAGGCATTTCTGAAGGTTTCTATGTCACACACAGAGGTTTGGCCTCTTGGATCTGAGCTACTCTGAGTGAACAAATGCAAATGTGCCAGGCCTCACAGGTAATGGGTGTGTTTGCACAACAAAAGCAGGAGAACAATGGAGCTGTAGGGGTGCTAGTAGGTGTGAGGTCCAGGGAATTTACGCAAATTTGCACAGGGTTAGTAAATCTAGTTAATCAGTGTATCTAAAAACAGGAGCGCCATCATAGCCCATGGCAGAGGGAGAGTGCCCCAAAAAAAACACAGTATAAGACACATTGTACACCACCATGGCCCATGGCAGAGGGAGAGTGCCCCAAAAAACCACAGTATAAGACACATTTTACACCATCATGGCACATGGCAGAGGAAGAGAGCCCCAAAAAACCAAAGTATAAGACTAGACTACACGAAAGTGTACCATGTCTTATAAGCGTTAAACATAATGACAATCTTGCACTCTGTAAAGTCTGTAAAGTTTGTCAGCATTGCCCATGGCGGGGTAAATGATTGTAAAACACGTGTTGACGTGACTTCAACAAGTTTTATTACATCTTCAGCTTATATAAATAGTAAAAGTGATCTACATATTTTAATATAATTAACAAATATTTGGGTAACACTTTACAATAAGGTTCATTAGTTAGGTTGGGATGTCTGCCAAACCTAAACCAACTTGTTGCCTAGAAAAGATGCCAAGCATCCAGATCTGACAAAATGGCATAAGAGCAAAGAAAACTGAATGTTTTGATTTGTTATTTTTTGTTGAAAAGCACACATTTTATCTATATTTCCTGGGTTTTTTGGACCATGCTCATATTTTGACAGGAGATATTTTTATGGAGAGTTAAATATTTAAAGTTTAAGTTTATTTTTTATAAAATGGCAAATTTAATGTTTTAATTTGTTATTTGTACTTTTGTGGGAAAGCATAATTTTTTTGTTCATAGTTGTAACTTTGATAATTTTGTAATTATCATTTTGACAAGTATTCTAAGTTATATAAAGTTTAAGTTTAATTATTCTGGAATAATATTCCTGTCTGTTTCTATTCATATTTATGTTAAAAAAAAACATTTAGTTTTAGCGTGTTCAATAAATATTTATCCTGTTCGGCTCGCGACCTAAAGTGTGCTTTGAGTTTTGGCCCCGTGTGCAATTGAGTTTGACACCTCTGACCTAGGCTGAATGGCATTTACAGTAGGTTTGTGTCTGTCAATAGCTTAACAATTATTAGAGCTCAATAATTATTAGAGTTGACTAATGCATCATCTCAAGAACAACAATAATAACTATTGTTATTATAATTGTTTTTTTTTTTTTTCCTTCGGCAGAATTATGAAGTATCTGCTACTAAAGTCGTGAATTTAACCGTAAGAAGTCTCATAAGAAATTGTGATGCATGTCATTTAAGGCAGAACCTTTCATGCTTTACAGATGACATGTAATATTATGTAGCTTAGCAGAGTGAAAAGAGAATCACCACACAGATGGGTTTTATTAATGGTTGTCACATTTTATAATGTGTTATTTCATTGAAATAAAAACCAATCATCCATGCTAATAATCTTTTAAGATTATTTATTAAAATTTCCCCTACCATGTTATAGTCACAGACAAACTACAAGAAGAAAATATAGAGATTGGTTACACATTTAAATAAAAAGCAATATAAAGTGAATTGGTAAGGTTTTGAGTAATCACAAACCACCAGAACAGGTTCAATGTGAATTGGTATTAATTCTAGGATCTCTGACAATGTACTAGAGAGCCAATTTTCATGCAAAATATTCTAAATCTTTTGATGATGATGATTGGGTGTCAGTGTTGTCTGTGGTGTCTGACTAAATGCCTCCCATACTCTAGGTTTTAAGCTACATTGAAATCTGTGGATATCATTTCCTGCCAGATAATAAGCTAATTAACTGAACTTGTGTTAAAGTTTGTGTACTAGAAGCAAAGAGTCATTATAATGCAAATGTGCTTGAGATGAGGTCCAAGATTGAACCTGTTCTCTAAGGTGACATATAGGTATAATTCATGAAAGCAAAATGCTTTCCACAGCATAAAAAATACATTATTATTTTTGAAAGAAATGTAATTGGAATGATACACAGCAGGATATAGTAAACAAAAATGTGTTTAATAAGTTTATAATTTCTTACTTCTTAATAATCTAAATGTTGCAGAATAGCAGTTTACAGTTTCATTACATCCAAATTACATCCACAACACACAGACAGATTTGGTAAACTAGTATACACACAGTAAACTAATCAGCTTAGATACTTTCCCTATTTTCTCTTTTACTTCTTGATGGATTATTCCAAAGTGTTAACGAATATCATGTGTATACTACCATCTCCTGAAAGGGTATGTAGCCCTTCATTAATGGTCAAAAGAAAAACTAGGACCTATTTCAGTTTCAGATCTTAATATGAACACCACTTTATCTAAAAATAACAACTTTGGCTCTTATATGTTGGTCTTAAAACATTAAATGATT
This sequence comes from Tachysurus vachellii, assembly GCF_030014155.1. Lineage (NCBI taxonomy): Eukaryota > Metazoa > Chordata > Actinopteri > Siluriformes > Bagridae > Tachysurus > Tachysurus vachellii. Next base: position 15,265,720 of record NC_083478.1, on the reverse strand, counting down.
AGTTTTTAAAGTATAAATAATTAGGCTGTATGTATATGTTAAATTCATATTATACAAAATAATTTTTCTATAATTTTAATCAAATTACTACTTTGCAGAAAGCACAGTCATACACAGTTTACTGTAGGTATTGTCTAAAGATTATTGATTTTGTCCCTGAACTGGTGAACGGATAAATAACAATATGTACTTCATATTAAGCAAAATCCTCTATAAAAGATCTTACAAGACAAATCATGTGTTAATACTGTCAAACCAGCTACTTTCATATTCTTCTGAGCTCAGAAGAGTTCCTGTGGAAAAAATATAAGAATGGCACCTTTTCAATCATCAGCGTCAAACATTCACTAGAATTAAACTTGTTCACTTGTTTACAGATCATGAGATACAAGCTTTTAATTTTAATGTCAGGGAATATCATTCCAACATTTTAGTATTAGGGTTTTCTTTTACCTGCTCCAGATCCTGTTCATCTTCTTCTATATCAAATGCCAATTTTACCCTTTTCTTGTCTTCCTGCATATTAAGCACATATGTATAGTATACACAGTATAGGCAGGTAATACAAAATACTATACAAATTACTACCTAAATTTCCTAAAACTTTCTAGTCCTTGCATTTGATTTACCTGTTCCGTAGTTACGGGAGTCAGTGACTTGTACTGGGCAAAAAGTATTGCATCATGGACTGAGAGGAATATGTGATTAGGAGTAATACCGCTCTCCTCAAACACTCCTCCAGCCTCAAGCTCTTCAAATACCTGAGCTAAAACAACACACATCCAAGCTAGTAGTTTATACAGTACCCGTTATCTTTTACCTATTTAAGCACTATATAAATATATCGAATTTGAATTAAAATATGTTGCATTTGGTTTATTTGCATATGGTGCAAAACTGCAGATCCAAAGCAAACCCAAGAAGAAAAGTCTAGGACAAAGAACATAACCTGAACATAACCCAAGCAAGTCTTTACACAATACTGTATAGACTTCCTGCCTCAACACAGTGCAGATATTATGAGTGATGAAAAAAAAAGCATTTACCTTGCACATTTGCTAAGTATAGTCTAATCCCCAGCATACTATATGTGTTGCTCATCTGCAAGAAAATAATTATAAATGACATTAAAGTCATATATTTCTGATTAAATAGCTATCACAGATATGTAGTCATATGAAAAAAATATATATATGTATAGTGTTTTATGTAATGTTAAATACACATCACTGTGGAGTTCTTTATTGTGGTGGGTCAGGATTTTATATTAGTTGGTGTTTTCTCTGTAAAATGTCTTATTACATTTTAAGAGAGAAAAATAGAGATGCTCCTTAGGGAATCACAGTTTATAGTTTTTATAATGTATGTGATTAAAAAGAACTTGTTGGCTATCCACATAGCAGAACATACCTATAAAATATTGTGTAAATGTGCTGTTCTTCAATAACTACAAAATGCTAGCACTGGCAAATTGTTGTGTTAGAAACATGTGCTTTGTGTTAATGGAAAATAATTAATGTTAATGTGCTCTTACATGAAAATAATTAATGTTAGGTCAGCACCACCATTAATTATTTTCCTGTAACATAACACATTTTCATGTTTAAATTCTTGTTTATTGACCTTAGTAAGAACTTTAATGCCCATCAGATCGATGAAACAGACTCCCCCCAGGTCCAAGATAAGAGTATGAAAAGGAACAGGCTGCATCTCCATCATAACAGGAGGGGCGCTGGCAGACACTGTCTCTGGAAGCTGGTCAGCGGGGTTAATGATATCGCAGTATGGATTGATGTAACTCATGGGCATATTATCGCTGCCTACACCAATCGTGTAAAAGTCACTCTGCAGATCAATTTGTGAAATAGTCTGAAAGTGGAATGGGGAGCAAATAATGGTACTTTACATGAAATTTCAAGTGAGATATTCCAAGAGATTCAACAATTTGATTATATGCATTCAAAACTACTCTAGATGTCTGTATATATCACTTTGACCATCAATGTTCAAAAATAAATGAAATAAAAAATAACAGCCACTTTTATCCATCTGTGATAGTAAATGTGGAAACGTTACTGCACCTGCACCTTCATGGTAACTAGTGAGCTCACTTTCCTCTTTCTGGCAGCTGCCTTCTCCTGACTATGCTTTGCTTTTATTTCTTGGTTTTCTTTCTCCTGTTGTTTTTTCAGAAACTTCTTCCTGGCCAGAAGCATTTTGAATGGATCAAGCCCAGTCTGCAAACCGTCAAAAAATATCTTAATCATAGTATATGGTACCTTATACAGATGTTCAGTAATAGGAATGCACATAATTTAACTGATCAAATAAGAAATACAATCAACACATTTACTGATTAATTCAATGTGATCATACTTTTTTGATAACCTTTCGTCGAAATATCTCTGCATTGGCAAAGTAAAGAGGTGAGCAGTAACTCACTATTTTCACACCTTCAATGGCTTTTATCTAAATAAAATGAATAATAATCATTAAAATACAAAATACTAATCATACCTCACTAATATTGAAATGAATGTAAAAAAAAAAAAAAAAAACAGCAAATACTGAATAGCAAATTCTGAGATATTACCTTTTGGTACACTTTAGGGTTCTTGTACAGGTCTGTATCCAAGACTTGAGCCATTTCTGAGCCATTACGACTAGATGTATCAAAGTCACCAAAAACAACATCATATATAAAAGCATATGAAAAGCATGCCATGTGAGTTCAGTAAAGTCAGTCTATTCAGGGTTCACTTACAATTGAGTCTGGAAAATGACTACCAGAATGGAGAAGCTCACCCCAATAGCAACACCATAAGGCAGACTCAGGAAGAAGGTTGCCAGGAAGGAGACAACCCAAACACACTGTTTTAAAAATTAAAATAAGTGTGTAACTGCCCACAGTTTGATACAGCTCAAAAGGAATATTATACTTTTATTGCTTAAATCCTAAAACATACTACCCTAAATTAATCACTAAAATGGTATACTGCATGTTTCAGTGTTACACAGAATCGCATATTGGTCTCTCTTGAATTTTAGCTATATTAAATAAAGCATAACCCACACAGTCTAGCTTGTTCTTCTTCCAGAGATAGTATGGATCCGAGATCTGCAGTAGAGTGTTCTTCAAATTAACAGCTATGAGAGCTCCTAATACTGACTACAGACAAAAAGATTAATATAGACAAAACTACAGACAAAAGCACAATTTTTTTATTGACATATTGAGATCTGAACTTGCTTACCTTAGGGAGCGGTTTTAGAAAAGCCCCAAGAGCCAGCATAGTGACCATGACAACTACCATAACACACAGACTGGCAAACTGAGAATCAACCACATGACAGTGGTTATAATAATACATAATAACAATAATAATAATTAGTTATTTTAGTTAGTTACACTTTAGATTTTATTCACTTAATGGAATACAGTTTGGGCTGCACATTGCATTCCCAGAAGTCTGCACAAGGAACCCCTTGGTAAATGAGTCTGGATGCTAGTTTATTGCAATTGCACTTACACTCACACACCCATTCACACTACAAACAATTTAGAGATGCCAATCAGCCTACAATGCATTGCTGAGGGAGGAAACCGGAGTACTCCCGAGGCACAGGGAGAACATGCACACACATATGTCATAGGTGGGAATCAACCCCACACCCTGGAAGTGTACAGCAAACATGCTATTAACCAAGACACCATGCCATAATTATTATTATTGTTATTATTTTTATTCTCTCTCTCACTCATTTTCTACCACTTATCCGAACTACCTCGGGTCACGGGGAGCCTGTGCCTATCTCAGGCGTCATCGGACATCAAGGCAGGATACACCCTGGACGGAGTGCCAACCCATCGCAGGGCACACACACACTCTCATTCACTCACGCAATCACACACTACGGACAATTTTCCTGAAATGCCAATCAAGCTACCATGCATGTCTTTGGACCGGGGGAGGAAACCGGAGTACCGGAGGAAACCCCCGAGGCACGGGGAGAACATGCAAACTCCACACACACAAGGCGGAGGCGGCAATCGAACCCCCAACCCTGGAGGTGTGAGGCGAACATGCTAACCACTAAGCCACCGTGCCCCCCTATTATTTTTATTATTTTTATTAAATAATCAAGTTCAGTGAAGGGGCAGATGCATTTTTAAAATAGTATTTAAAAACAGATTAATGGCCATTACAGAGCCTATGTTTCATATGTTGGACTACTTACATATCAGTCTGGTTTTAAAAATTATCAACTATAGAAGAAACACCAGAATGTTGCTTACCTGTGAGGAACCTCCTGCACTGTCCACAGCAAGTGTGACAGACAGAGCGCAGCAGATCACATGAATCTTAAAGAAACCACCCAGGAGATTACTGAATCCCAAAGCTAGCATTTCCTACCAAGCAGGAAAGATAACAACCCGCTATCAATTAAGCAAAGTTGAATTGTGTGTCATATTTGTGTAGTAGAAACATTTGGGTACAGATTTAAGATAAGGTTATATACTATACACTGAAAGCAATCATTTATGAAAGCTTTAACAGTTTGCTATCATATTTTAGGCAAAATCTTTTCCACAAGTATACCTGATTGGGATCCACATCATAACCATGTTTGGTGGCCAGCGTCCGGCCCATTGCCAAATTGATGACATATCCCACAATGGCCAGTGAGAAAGCTGTACTTAACATTTCCCCCCACTCCAACACTCTAGGCAGGATTGGGGAAGGAAATCTAAAAGAAGACACTGTGACTTAGCCCACAAGCAAGGTTTTACAATAGGAAATGTAAAGCTCCAATCCAGTTGATATATCGCTCACCCCAAAGGGATTTCTCCTACAACATCAATGTGGTACTTCTCAGGCAGATCCAATGGCCCAGAGAGGGCAGTGGCGACCACCACCTGCGAAATAAACATTGTCAGTATTGCTAATAGAAGAAAAACACTTCAACATTACTTGGTTTATTGTTTTTTTTTTCCTATAAAATATAATAATGACAACATGATCCTTTTTTCTTTATTAACTTACAACAATTATCTCTATGGGAATAGGGTAAGGGATTTTATGACGGTAGCGAGTGCTGAGTTCTTTTACTATTATTAGCACCACGCTGCTGGCAATTGCAAACACAAGAGAAGCTATGTTGGTGCTGGGCAGGCCTTTACATATGTCTATGAGGGTCTGAAATACAAAAAAAATGACACTATTAAAAAATAGCACACCAAAAGAAAAACATTCAGGAAAATCATAAAAGTACAAAGGTTCATGCCTATGATCTTGAAAAAAGAGATGCATGACTGCATTAGAATTGATGGGGTGATTAAGGGTTAATATTTTTTGTATTATATTCTTAGATAATACTTACATAAATTATAGCCAGAGGACCACTGTATGGTGGTACTGTGATCCCAAATATGTACTTAAGCACAGATATGAGGATCTGCAGCCCAGCAGCTGTCATAAATCCCCTAACAAATGACTCAGATAGGTATATGGCCACAAATCCAAACTGCACCATACCGAGACCAATCTGTTAATGTACCAAAAACAAACACAAACCATTATTCCTACTGACTATTTTTCAAATTAATACTGCATTACTTTTGAATTCTCTGTTGACTGGTTAGAAGGCATTGACAATAAATAGGCTGCATGGTAGATCACAGATTTATATTAATTCACTAATATTTATATATTATTTTCTTTTGTTTACTCTTTAGTCAGCAGGTTTTCAGCCATTGTGGAGCTTTCACAGGAAAGAGACTTAGGACTTTCCAGTTTTTATCTTATTAACTTCAAGAAATAGGTAAGGGAATGACTGTGTCACATAACCTCATGTCACAGACTCTGTTTCACTGCAGCCTACAAACATGGCCAGCAACCATAGCCATAGCCATTGCCAGTAACTACCTACACTCCCATGTTCCTAGTCACCATCCTTCTGAATATGTTCACCTGAGTTCAGGTAGTATGTGCTGTTAGGACTAAAAGTCACATTTTTTCAGTTTATTTTAGGTAAATAAGTAAATATTCAGTTCTCTCACATCTGTAACATTTATAGAGTCTGAACTTGTGCTTCTATATATTTGTTTTTTGGACTAAATATATTCTCTGTTCTTAATTTTAATCATTATATTATGTGTGTAATTTTGTTGATTTTATTTTGCTTTTGTAAAGTGCTTTGAGATGTTCTTTTAAAGGCGCTATAGAAAATAAAGGTTATTATTATTATTATTAACCTCTATTCTGCCTAGCCAGTTGGAACCAGTTTATATCATATGCCCTGCTCTTTGCCCAATGAATATTAGATTGTTTGCACAATGTGCATTTGCATCCTAATTCTAAGTGTTTGTGTTCATGACTGTTTATAGCTGCTACAGCATAACAGATAAGACAGAAGCTAACTAATTAGTAGAAACTAGTAGAAAATGATTTTTAAATAAAATTGTCACATTCTTTAATAAATAAATTTGCTGTAGTAAATTTGCTGTGATATAAATAATATTAATAGATCATGTTACATTAACCCTAACCTTTGGAACACTGTTAATGAATTAGAAAAACAGAGAAACAGCACACCACATCAGGATTTATTCCTCATGTAATTCAAATAAATAAAAAGTAATCAGGGTGTCCAATATAGTGATGAACACTACCTGCATTTTTGGTCAATCACCTGTATGATGGCAGTCAAACAAGCCAAGGTGCCTGATATGGCCAATCGAGCCTCATTCATCTTCTGCTCATCTACTACAGTGGCATTGAGAGTTGTGTTAAAATAGCTATAATCTGATTCAGGTGCCAGCTGAAGACATACTATACCCACCATGATACTCAGCACAGCAAAAGTACCTGTGTGAAAAAAAGTATAACAACATATTCACTGGCAACTCCACCCAATAAACCAATATACCAAGTACACCAGAAGTAGTAGTACTAAGGGTGATGGCATTTGTTTGACATTTGTGGTTGACATGCATTGTAATCAACACACATTCTCTTTTGAAGTAAAAATAATCACATGTATGTTGCTTAAAATTTAAGTAGCTCTAATATAAAATATCTTCTAATGTCCGAATAATTTTGACCAAAATACAAAATCAAATATATTTAAACAATCAAAATTTACCTGGTACCATCTGGTGGGCTGTACCCATGAAGAAGTATGGAATAAGAGGAAAGAAAGATGAATAAAGTCCATTGACTGGAGGTAAATTGGCCAAAAGAGCAAAGGCCATGCCTAAATAAAGAAGATAGGACAGAATAAACCAAATTAATTATACTCTATATGGCCAAAAGCTTGTAGAAACCTGATCATACCCATGTGTTGGCCTTCCCCCAAACTGTTGCCATAAAGTTGCAATTTTCTTTAAAGGAGTAAATATTTTAAAATGGCAGCTCCATATTGCAAATAGTCCATAAGACATAAATAACACAAACCCTGTGGAACTTGAATTGTGCCTGCACTGACTCCACTGATGACATCACATACAAGGTTCTGCCTGAAATTGTACTTGGGAAGCCAGCTAAGCACGGGCAGATGTCTGAAGAAAAGACTTTTCAGTCGTCCACTGGAGCATCTGCATCATTTGCATGCACATTAAAATGTATACAATTGCATATAATTAAGAGAATTTAAACTTCCACAAATAAGCTTTGGTAACATACCTGAAAAACTTTCTGACTTTCTCCCCTAAAGGATAGTTCCTCCTTTTCCTATTAAACTCCTCATCAAAATCTTGTTGAGAGTAGGATGGTCGGTCTACTGAATAGCGAGGACAATCTCGGTGCATGATACTAGCTAGTCTTTAAAAAAAGAATCATTAGACGCACACACACACACGCGTGTTGAAGGTTTTAGATGACCAGGCGTCAAAACTCAATATCTAAATGCACATAAAGTGTGTGTGAACATGCTGATAAACCTTCTTTTGTATAGCATTTTGAAGTTCTTATCTGACCTTGAGAGCATTTGTTTGACCAGTACTGTGTGTTTGGAAACACACAGTTTCATTTTAACAGCTGTAATTGCTTAAAAATGATTGAAGAACATATTATTTCATTAGAAAAAAATGTGGTTTAAAGTTATTCAGTATCATTCATTTGGATTTGGTAGAAAAGCAGGTACAAATATATATGACAATATATTAATGTAATGTAAATGTTTATGTTTAAAGAATAAGGCGATTGTGTATGAAACTTCTGAAACAAATTAACTTGTAAGCACTTTATTGGTTAACAGGTAATCAATGCATGTAGTAAAGCAAGCCAAAGACCAAGTAACAGAAAAATATATCAGAAAGCCAAGGTCATTACCTGTTTCACGGATGTTCTGTTCCTGAAAATGCTTTAGATGTTGTAAGCTCAAAATGGTTCCAAGATAATTAGTGCCCTGATTCTTACTGGTAATGTTATTTGAAGGGTGGAGCTTGCATATTATCTTTGTTGGCAAAGTCACCTAACACAGACTTGTCTTTTATATTTTTTGAACAACTCAATAATAAAAACTATTTATTTCATGAATAAAAAAATAAATAAAAAGAATAATTTCATTAAAATTTCAAATAAATTTCTTTAAATGGTCTGGTTGATTTTGCCTTTGCAAACCCAGACTTTTTTCACAGGATGGACATTTCACATATATTCAAAGCCTTCTTGATTTCCCAAAAGTAAAAAACTCACATGACAAATTAATATGTAGATATATTCACCAGGAATATACACTAATTAACCAACCATTCATATTTAAATCTCTGTCTCTACACAATAAAATAACATTTAGTGACATTTGGGGAAATAAATACTGTACAGCCATTTTCCCACTCATACACACATATAATATTAAAGTAACAATGACAGAATACGACTTAGGCACTAAGACAACTCATTTAGAAAGAAAAAAACGTTCTATGAGAAGAATGTAAATAATAAATACACACTGTTATTACTGTTTTACTGCAATAATAAACAATAACAAAGCATTCTAAACATGTGCAATAACAGAAATAACATCAATTGAAAAATGTATATTTTTCATATATGTAAAATACTCTTTTTATACATTTTCGTTTTTGTATATACTGTATATTATATTGTGGGACGAATAAAGGAATATCTTTTTTTATCTTATCTTGTCTGGACATGTATGAATATCTGGAGAACCTTAATAAATACAGTCCCAGCATGGAACAATGAGGCAAATTCATTTGCTTTTGCTATACACTAAAGATATTTGAGTTTGACATCAAAGATCAATAAGAAACTATAGAGCAGAATTACAGTGAAACACTACAACCCCGCGATTCCTCCTCCGAACCACCAGAGGGAAACCTCACCGGAATACTTAAACTTTCATTTTACTTCTGGGTATACGGTATATTAAACCACGTGCATTGTTGTTAATATATGTAATTGTACCATGTTACACAAATGAAAATGCAATACACAGATAAAGATTATTTTATCTAGATGACTTTTCACTAATGTCTAAGTGTAACATTGTGTAGTTGCTAATATAAAACACAGTTTGCCTAAAGGCTTATATGGCTAAATAAAACAAACACCAGAACATCTGAGAATGAGTCAGAATTAGGTGATCACTGGATTTTGTTGCATTGTGCCAAAAATAAACAATTACACCAGAAAATGAATTTTGCTGTGCACACAAAGTAATCACGTTTTTTATAAATAAAACATTAAATATTCAACAGAATATTATTAACCAGGCAACACCTGTATACACTTAAATGTAAAAAGAATGTAATGCATAGATGCAGGAAACCATCTGCTGATGGTTTCTGGAAGCTTCTGTTATCTGAGTGACAGTCTAACTGTTCAATTTATATGTATTAATGGTTGCATTAACGTGAAAGAAAAACTATTCCATGTATTCCTGTTTGGTGAGCCTTGCTTTTAAATGCTGATGTCAGCAAACTTCTGATGGTAGCGATAAGAACACAAGCCAAGAAGGAATGCCCATGTCAGTGTCAAGAAGCTCCACACACAGGACCAGGGTTGTAATGTAACGGAGTACAAATACTTCGTTACCGTACTTAAGTAGAAATTTCACGTATCTGTACTTTACTTCGCTATTTAAATTTATGTCAACTTTCACTTTTACTCCACTACATTTCCTAGATAAAATGTATACTTTTACTCCGCTATATTTCCACTAAGCATCTTCGTTACTCGTTACTACAAACTAAAATCAGTAGAAATGTGTGACTGCAATAAGGGAGGTTTGGCGAATCACTGCTCCTAGATTGCATTACGCACATCCGCGCGCTCTACGGAGAAGCACAGGCACGCGCACTGTGCACGCACAGTCAGAGCTTTAGGCATTTATCTATAACGTTAATCGGCGGAAAGCCGCAAATACGGCAACCAAAAGCAGTGAAATTTCACTATTCTTATTACCAGAGTTGTAGCACAAACAAAATATTAATGCAAACAATCCATTCAATACTAAACAAAAATAACATTTATTGATTTGGTCTTTGTCTTGTGCATATTTTTATTAATGACTGCATTACTGGCATCATTACATCATGCATAAAATTTTGGTGTCCACTTTTGCCATTTTAAATAATACCACAACTATTGGCGTACTATGTGGTCATATAATATATAATATAAAACTCTTCTTGTTTTAAATTCTCACTGAGGGCTAAACCCCCTAAAGAGGAAATCCTAGAACCGCCCCTGCTCTTATGCCTACCGAAAATCACTGAAATTTTACTTTTTACTTTTATAAGCAGCAACAGTTAACATAGAGAAAAGTGAACTAATAATCATGAAAAGTTTAAGTCCCTTCAGCCATGTGTCCAAGTAATCCTGAAGCTACATTATGTGTGACCAGCACCGAAAGGGCTAGCACTCCTGAAAACACACAACACTCACTTTACTCTATCCATTTACTGTAGATTTACAGGTAATTTCCAACAGCATTTTACTGTATTTCCATTACAATAACATGTACAGTAACATGCTTAACCTTTACAGAATGGCTATAAATATATAGCAGTTTTCTTTTTTCAACATGCTTCATCTATTATACAGTATCGTAATATGGAGACATTGCATTCTGGGGTTGATATTCTTCACAGCCATTTCAGGTTCTAGACGTTTATATGTCGAGCAAATGCATTTTTTCTCTCCAAGGTTTAATGTGATTTTGGGAACAGACATTTGTGCCTGAACTGTAACCAGATTTGCCAGTGGAACATTAATGAACAAACTCCAAAAATAATTATTAGTGCTGAAAGGTGATATGGCAAAAGTTACCATTTATCCTTCATACAGCATTCACTGGAAAGGTAATTTTTTGGTTCTTGCAATTTTTGGTTGAATGATATGCTGAAGACCCAGTGCTAAAAGAAAAACCATTGTGCTCAATTTGATTACTAACATAAACATACACTTAAACATATATTTTAATAAATACTTTTAGTTTCACATTTTAAATTACACTTCCAGCCTTGCACAAGTATTCATCCTTTTTACATTTTGTAGTGCTACAACTTTGGACTTGGAAGTTTGCTGTTAAACCCATTGTTATTGTGCAACCAGATGCGTTCAGAAGTCTCATCATTACTTTACTTATTGTTATGCACAGGATACTAATAAATATTGCAAATACATATAAAGCACCTTCTATAGAAATGAGGTTGGATGAAGTATATTGACATGTCTTACTTTAATGACTGATAGTATTGTTCAATAACATTATCATGAATGCAGTCTATCTATGCATAGTTCTCCATATTATACTCAATAATCATTTATTGATTACTAATCAATTATTGGCCTATGTACTAAGCATACAGTATAAAGCTTATGCTGTGGCCCTACTTCCTTTGATTTGTAAAGGATGCTCAAGATGTGTAAAACAAGTAACAGGAAGCTTAAATGACAGTAATTTGTGACATGCATTTACACAGATGTGCATACATTCACAGAGCCCCAGGAGGCTCACATGGCCAATCAGTGCGTGACAGGAAGTTGGTAAGTATTTTACTTTCACTCGCATGAAATCAAAAGGCAGATGCATTCTCTGATGATCTACCAAACCACAAGTAGAGAGCAAATAGAAAACAAAAGAAAAAAGACAAACAGCAGAAAGTTTAAAGGTGAAAAAGAAAGAGTGAAAAAAGAAAAAGACTACCTAACAGAGTTGTAAGTATACATTTAAAGTTCATCAAGTCATATTCTTTGTGTCTGAGTGCAGGTTTTATTGGTGTGTGTGTGTGTGTGTGTGTGTGTGTGTGTGTGTGTGTGTGTCTGTGTCTGTGTGTGTGTCTGTGTGTGTGTTTATTGGAATTCCTTCAGGAGTTTTTCTCCAGGACATTAAATCTGACATAGCTCGGTACGCAATATGGTATTTGTACAATTGATTAGAAAATAAAGATTAGTTTTGTAATGTTCTAATGCATTCTACATAACAGAAATTGATTTATACCCATAGAACTGATATACAGGAAACAGTGTTTGATAGCCAAGATGAGAGCAATAAAGAACAGTAAAGTATCGCTTCAACCTCCTTGTCTGTCTGTATAATTTCTACAGCTTAACTGATATAAACAGTTTACTTTAGCTGGCAATGGGTTTTAAATAGGAAGAAAATAGAAAAAGGAATTTTTCACTAGAGAAACAACAGATTTAATATTATTTGTATTACATGTTCTAAAGTGAAGAGAGACTTTATGAGTCTGTTATGTGCATAATTTGAATGTATCTATGCATGCATCTGAGCATTTGTTCATGTGCATGCCTTCTAAATGCCTCAAACAACAGTACAGAGACAGTACTGTTGAGAAATTACTGTTGAGAAAGTACTGTTGAGAAGTCAATGAGAAAAGAAAGTACATTCCAAACAGCTGGTGAAGTGGTACAGGAAATCCCACTCCCATAGGAACTGTGTGCATGTATGCATTTACACAAATTCAATTCAGTTTTATATTTAACTTTTTTTATATATTAACACTGGACATTATCCCAAAGCAGCTCAAAGAAATCTTGATATAAAATTTTAAATTAAAGTTCTAAATTTATCCTAGATGTGATGGTGGCAAGGAAAAATTCCCTGATGACAAGAGAAAGAAATCAGAGAAAGATAAGACTCAGAAGGCAGCCTATTCTCTTGTGGATGACACTCTAGGATTAAAATATAGAACTACAGTATATTAACTTCTATAACCAAGCACAGAAAGAGAGATAGCTGAAGGTTAATGCATGTTTTAACTAACTCCAATATATGTTATTAATTATCTGACTTCAAAATATAATAATTAATATCCTACTAGTCAATGGTAGAAGTGTAATATGTCAGTATTCCAGTGATTCTTACTCTAAAACAACTTCAATCAAGGTTTCATCATATGATTGTGTATATGTCAAAGGCCTTTTTAGCCTATTTATAAAGTTTTCAATTTTCCAATTTATAGGATTTTCCAATATATAGCCGTGGCCAAATGTTTTGAGAATGAAACAAATATTCAATTACAATCATTTAATAAGTGTTAAAAGCATTTATTGTCAATTACATAAAGTTTATGCAAAGAGTCAATATTTTAACATTATCAAAGTCTTTATCAAGACCTCTGCAATTTGCCATACATGCTGTCAATCAACTTCTGGGCCATCAATACTGGTTAACAATATCCCATTCTTGTATAATCAATGCTTGGAGTTTGTCAGAATTTGTTGGCTTTTGTTTGTCCACCCGCCTCTTGGGGATTGACTACAATTACTCAATTAAGGTCTGTGTTGTTTCCTGGCCATGGACCCAGAATTCTGATGTTTTATTTCACAAGCCACTTAGTTATCACTATTACTTTATGGCAATGTGCTCCATCATGCTGGCAAAGACATTGTTCATCACCAAACTGTTCATGGATGGTTAGAAATTGATCTCAGAGAATGGTTTTGTACCATTCTTTATTCATGACTGTGTTCTTAGGTAAAATTGTGAGTGAGCCCACTCCCTTGGCTGAGAAGAAATCCCACACATGAATGATCTCAGGATGCTTTACTGTTAGCATGACACAGGACTGATGGTAGAGCTCACCTCTTCTTCTCCAGACAAGCGGAACGGGGATTCCTCAGTGAAAATTACTTCACCCCAGTTCTCAGCAGTCCAATCCTGTACTTTTTGCAGAATATCTGTCCTTGATGTTTTTCCTGGGGAGAATTGGCTTCTTTGCTGCCCTTCTTAACACCAGGCCATCCTTCAAAAATCTTCACCTCACTGTGTGTGCAGATGCTCTCACACCTGCATGCTGCCATTCCTGAGCAAGCTCTGCATGGGTGGTGCCCCAATCTCACAGCTTTATCAACTTTAGGAGAAGGTGCTGGCGCTTGCTGGACTTTCTTGGGTGCCCTGAAGCCTTCTTAACAACAATTGAACATCTCTCCTTGAAGTTCTTGATGATCTGATAAATGGCTGATTTAGGTGCGGTCTTACTAACATGCGCGAAGTGGAAGCAGGGACTTTAAGGGAAAGGCTGTTACACAAATTGGCCACTTGATTGTATACACTTGATTGAATACATTTTACATCATCCAAACTTTCCAGTTTCTCCACACGTCAAGGCACTGCAATAATCTAACCTGGAGGTGACAAAAGCCTGAGGAAGTTTCTTATTTTAACAATATTTCTCAGAATATTGTATACTATATACAATATATCTGCACCTTTGCAATAGACACCTTTGTCTATTGCTTAAATGGGGCAATAGCAAGCCATTATTTTTAGTGTTGCCAACTTAACAAAAGATTTTGTGTATTTTTTTATTCATTTACAACATTGTGCTGTATGTATCGCAATGGTTGTAATAAATCTCTACCCAGTGCCCTATAATTTATCCATAACATGATGACATTTATTTTCATCAGTGATTCAATTTAGCTGTCAACAAAAACATAGATGTTTCACTAGTTTTTATGCCTTTACCTGTTCATATAATGCGGCCCATTGATAGCAATTTACCCTTAAGACAAGAGCATGCTATCTGATCTAAGGCAACCTTGTGATGCTCCTTATCACAAATGAACCACAGTGATGACACTCCCCCTGTGGAGGTCACAAGGAATTCCTTCACCCAAAACTGATTTTTATATGGCAATGACCTTCACACATACACAGTTAAGGAAAAACTCTAAGCTGTGTGTAGCCCAACATCATCTGCACTAACAAGTAAGAGAAGTGTGCTAGGTACAGAAAAAGAATTGCTGTGTCTTTCACCCTCTGGACTTGACTGATTCCTTTGTCATACATTTAATACAGTTTGACCTAACAGCACTGTAACCCCTGGCTTGCTAATTAGGGACTTATAGCTACATCAAGATATTTGTAAAGCTTTCTGATTGTTTCTTTAAAAATTACCATGATAAAATTTAAAAAGCGCTATATAAATAAAAGTGAATCAAAGTGAATATATTTTTGGTAATCTTGTCCTCAGCATTCTTTGCATGAGCAGCAGATAAAAAAAAGATTATCTGGCTTCAACTGCCTCAAAGGAAGCACGTAATAGCCTTCACCCTCCCAAGGATACTAGTGGTCATATGATAGAGCCAAGATGCCTGATGGATAGGAATTTGCCATGACTAAATTACTGACAAAATCAGGGGGACAAAATTCAGTCAGGTTGACAAAATTAGCTGATAACTAGCTGGCATAATTTAGCTAGAGAAGAAAGTAGCTAGATAGGTGACAGGTAGCTAGACCTACACAGCTGATAGGTAGCTAGACCTACAAATTACTGTTTCATTGTTTTGACAGGAAGGAATTAGTGTTGTATATTTTTATGGATTCAGTTACCAAGCCTTCTGTTTGTATGACTAGTGCTGATATGTTGAAGTTTGACATATCACTCATGTTCCTTACCATTCCTCTGACTGGCAGATAATTACAAATTTCCACCCCTTGTAGTCCAGTATAGTTAAGCCTGTACCCATGACAGGCTCAGATTCTTGTGACAGGAGTGGAATTCTGTGGTCTTCTGCTGTTGTAGCTCATCCACTTCAAGTTACATATTCCTTACATCCTAGTTTGAAATAATATGGCTATTTTCTCTGACCCTTCTTTTCAACAGGGCACTTCCACCCACGCTTATTTTGTTCTTAGCACCATTCTGTGTAAACTCTGTCTAAACTCAAGACACTATGTGTGAAATTCCTATCGAGGTAAAACAGGGCCATCTTTTTGCTAGTTGGGGTACAATTTTAACCTAGTGTATACTGTCCCTTAGTTTGGAGTTCTGTGCAGTTATTTTCATAATGTTCCTCATTTTTATGTATAAGCTATAACTTGTTGTACAAGTCTGAATGCTAGTATTTTTTATTCCTCAAAATAGGTTGCATTGCATAAATGTTGATTGGTGTTTATCAGTATATTTTCGATTTTTGTACATTACATTAAAAAAGTATATATTATATAAATTATAAATTATTATAAATTATAATAATATTGCTTATAATTATTTTCTTCCATAAAATGCTTATTGTACAGTTACATTTTATTGAGCTAAATATTTTGTATTACTGTTGCACTCAGTGATTACTGAAAAGCATACATTAAAATGCCCTCTGTGGTGAAGCTAACATTGATATACATCAGTCATTAATTAACTTATTATTCTATATTTGAACATTATTCTTTCCAAATTTATTTATTAATTATTACTTTTTACTGCTCCTTCCAGCATCCATTGCAGGCATGTCTTCTGAGGAAACACTCATAATGTCTGCACTGCACCAATTCAGGAGGACAACACCTGAGAAGGTATGCTAGTTATGCATGACCTACCATAGGTCATTCATACTACTACTTATACTACTTACCATGCTACTTATACACACATTTTTTGCTGACATTTTTGCACATTTCTCACTGGTTACTCTTCTTATTGGTACTTTGGCAAATTCTGCACATGGACACAAAGTGAGAAGTAGGCTGTGGTCTTTATTGTGGAAAGGACTCAATTGGAAAAGATGTTTATTCCATGAATTACCTTCATATTTAAACATGTTCATGAGGCAACAAAGACCAAGGCAACCCTTATAAATGCCCACGCCCCATTCCCCCAACCACTGCAAGGTACAGATAAGAGATATGCAAAAAGTGGGGGAAAGGCTCAAAGAGGCAAAACAAACAGGGTGTGTTAAAGGATATGATCCGTTGCATAACTATCAATATTTGCATTAAGATATACACTCACCATCCACTTTAATAAGAATTTCTGTACCTCTTGTCATTGACACAATTATCCAGACATTCAGTCAAACAAGTGGCAGGAACATAATGCATAAAATCGATTGATGATTGATGAGTTTTGATGACTGCTACTGGAAATTGTCAATCAGAGTAGAAAATCACATGCCTTACAGTAATATGTTTTTTATTATCATTATTTGTCCCTATCAAATCGAGGATTGGTTGTTGTTGGCAGTTTTTTAACGTTTCAAGTGGACCTGTGGGAGGGTCTGTTCCTGTAGAGGAATGAGTGGGCTGTTCCAAGTGCTATTTGCTTGAGATTGTAGTCTTTCACACGCACGCAGGCACATACACCCACGAGAGGAGCGTCAGGTGGCAGCGGCATGCAGGGTCAGTGCTGTAGGAAACGAGATGAATTTCTCCAGGCTGCGTAACGAGTGTACCGGGCTGTTTCACAATAACTCGCTTTACTGTGTGTCCGACTGCACATTTTCTCATACACATTTTTGATCTCGAATCCATGTAAAAATGCATCTCTTTCGGACTTACAATTACCAAGTGTTTCCTGATCGCTATTCTGTGGAGAAAGCGGCTATCAGGGGCATTAGCTGGGTAGGTATATGTGTAATGTGTAATGTCATGTCATGTAACGTCACCTAACGTAGTTCACTCTATATTAAACGTGTTTTATGTAAATAATTACTTATTACTTAAATGGAAAAGGAATTTAACTATATTTAATTTTCTTCCTTTTAATGTGTTTGTTTGTTTATTGGTTGTTGTTATAAAACTTGGTGTGAGACTTACCATTGTCTTACAACACATCCGCCAGGTACTGCATATAGCTCAAAAACAGCCAGGCCCTGGTTAGAAAAACAGTGTTTTCCATTGTCTTTGCAAGTGTGTGTGTGTGTGTGTGTGTGTGTGTGAGAGAGAGAGAGAGAGAGAGAGAGAGTGTGCGCGTGCGCGTGCGCGTGCGTGCGTGTGTGTTGCCTGGCCAAAAGTATTAAGAAGCTCCTATTTATACCTCATTGTTTATTGTCACAGTCGCATTTTCAAACGCGACTGTGACAGTAAACAATGAGGAATAAATAGGAACTGTCTGGCTCTTTGACAGATTTGACATTTAGCATATTATGTATTAAATTCAGCAACATTTGGTGGTTTTACTCTTTTACTACCTCACTTACGTTTAATCTACTCCAATATTAGCTCTGAGGAATTTATTTACAAACTATGAATACGACTTCAATCTTCAACCCTTTCAGAGCTTCCAGAGCATTGCTCATGTGCTAAAGACATTACTGTATGTTGTGACTAAATAAAAACACATTGCAAATGTAGGACAATATTGTCATTATTTAAGTAGGTGTTAGGGGCTGAAAATACAGTGTATACAGTGAATTACAGTTGATCAAACAACTAAAGATTTTCAGCATTAATTTTAAATGGCCTTTTCACATTAACTGATGACAAATCTTTACCTTATTTGATTGCTGACAATATAAAAAAAGGGCTCAAAATAAGTCACACAAGTGACTATAAGTATCACACAAATATCAGTTTTGGGGCAGATTTTTAAAGAAATGGAGACAGAACATTTTCACAAGACCCAGATAATACAATGGAAATTTTGATACAGAAACAGTGCTGTATGGTAAACTTCTGGGCCTCCTTTGTCACTTTAACATTGCAACAGGCCAGATATTGTGATATCATGCAACACCTGAGCTGCGGGCTGTAAAAAAAAGGGGGATATAAACAGGTTTTTTAACAGTTGTACATAGCTTAGATGTACCTAGAACCTGTGACAGTACAGTCAGTTGCAAAAGTATTCACCTCTCTTGGTGTTTGTCCGGTTTCTCTACATTACAACCTGGAATTAAAATGGATTTTTTGGGGGGTTGTACATTGGATTTACCCAGTATGCTTATGACTTTAAAGGTGCAAAATATGTTTTATTGTAAAAAAAAAAAAAAAAAAACAATAATTAAGACAAACAAACAGAAATCTGGAGGGTGCATAAGTCTTGGGCAGATTGAAACAGGTTATCTGTAAGAATTGTCCTTTATCTACTTCCAACTAATTTACCTTTAATACTGACCAGTTTTCCACAGCATGATACTGCCACCACCATGCTTGGTGGTGAAAGTGTTGGGTTTGCGCCTCACATGCTGTTTTCCTTGATGGTCAAAAAGTCTCAAAGCAATGTCTACTCTTCTACTGGTTCTATGGACAGATACTCCCATCTCTGCTGTGGAGCTTTGCAGCTTCATTATTTTATTTTTTTTGAGCAGTTTTGTTGTAGTGGTATGTAGTGGAGCAATA
This sequence comes from Tachysurus vachellii, assembly GCF_030014155.1. Classification (NCBI taxonomy): domain Eukaryota; kingdom Metazoa; phylum Chordata; class Actinopteri; order Siluriformes; family Bagridae; genus Tachysurus; species Tachysurus vachellii. The sequence continues at coordinate 15,246,163 of NC_083478.1, read as the reverse complement.
TCGTTTATATTGTATATATGTTTGGGTAGCTCTTTGGGCTTCATGTTGATTAGAAGTGTTAAAGTATTCATTGTACAGTGGCCATTGTATATTCCAACCTAATAGATTTATGACTGTAGTGAATCACATACCAAATAACTTCCTAATTACAGTGATGATCACATCAGTGTGTTTAGTTTTTTACACTCAAGTATATGACACACTACAGCCATTGAAAATGCCATTTTTGAAATGGGCATTAAACAAGGACATTTATGCAAGTGCATTTATGCGTGTTTGGAATTTTATACATTGAACATTGAAGTAAGTATTTCATGTGCTGTAATGTTATAACCTTGAAAACAATATTTTTTCATCCAAAGTTTATCATATTTATGTTGCTGACTAATGTTTTTCCTACCGCAATCATTTTGGCAACTTGTTAAACCTGTTCTAATGGTATTTGCTAAGAAAACATCTCCAAGTTTTCATACCGGTCTACCCGTGCATACCTGTTTCTCTGTGAAAAAGCTGACAATAATTGTATTTTTTTGAACTGCACATTCTTCAGATGCATCACAGAGCCTTTTTTCCCCTGCTAATACTTGATGAACCACATAACTTTAGTTTCATAAAAAAATTTAGATGGCATTCCTGTAGCCAACATACAAAACATACTCCAGTCTCCTAGAATGTCCTAGAAAGACCATGGTAAATATCGTGTTATCCTTATCGTACAGTACTTAAGTATGATTAAGATTAAGTTTAAGAATACACATTTATGACTTATGGCTTGTCTGTTCAGTTTTTCTATATATTCATCATATTCTTTACTGTATTTTCTCACAGACACCACTGTCTGAGGCCTTGGACACACAGGACCCTATGAAGCAGGTATGAATGTCTTGAAAACCAGTGTGCCCAAATTGTGTATACAGAAAATAATAACAGATTCTGTATATACAGTGGTGTGAAAAAGTGTTGGCCCCTTCCTGATTTTTTATTTTTTTGCACAAGTCACACTTTAATGATTGAAATATTAGTCAAAGATAACACAAGTAAACACAATATGCAGTTTTTAAATCAAGGGTTTTGTTATTAAGGGAACACAAAATCCAAACCTACATGGCCCTGTGTGCTTACTCCCTAAACCTAATAACTGGTTGGACCACCCTTAGCAGCAAGAACTGCAATCAAGAGTTTGCAATAACTTGCAATGAGTCTGTTACAGTGCTGTGGAGGAATTTTGGATTAGGATTCAGGTCAAGACTTTGACTAGGCCACTTAATTTTGTTTTTCTTCAGCCATTCAGAGGTGGACTTGCTGGTGTGTTTTGGATTATTGTCCTGCTGCAGAATCCAAGTTTGCTTCAGCTTGAGGTCACAAATAGATGGCCACACATTGTCCTTCAGGATTTTTTGGTAGACAGTAGAATTCATGGTTCCATTTATCAGAGAAAGTTAGCCCCAGACCATCACACTACCACCACCATATGTTACTGTTGGAATGATGTCCTTTTTCTGAAACGCAGTGTTACTTTTATGCCAGATGTAATGGGACACACACCTTCTAAAAAGTTCAACTTTTGTCTCTGAGGCAAGTGAGGCCTGCAGTTCTTTGGATGTTGTTCTTGATTGCGATCAGGTGAAAGTGAAAGTGACGTGACATACGGCTAAGTATGGTGACCCATACTCAGAATTTGTTCTCTGCGTTTAAAAGTGCACATACACACACCCGGAGCAGTGGGCAGCCATTTTTATGGATTTTGGTGCCTTGCTCAAGGGCACCTCAGTCGTGGCCGGCCTGAGACTCGAACCCACAACCTTAGGGTTAGGAATCAGACTCCCTAACCATTGGGTGGGTGTGGGAGAAATTGAACTCAGTTAAAAACTGTATGCTTTGTTTATTTGTGTTATTTTTGACTGAAATTTTAATTTGTTTGATGATCTGAAACAGTAAAGTGTGGCAAACATGCAAAAAAAAAAAAAAATCAGGACGGGCCCAACACTTTTTCACACCACTGTATATAAATTAAAATAAAATTTTCTTGTATAGTGCTTTTAACAATTCCCATTGTCTCATAGCAGCTTTACAGGAGTATAGAAACAGAAGAGAGTGAGAAAAAACATATCTATCTACAGTATATGAATATAAATAAGAATAAATATAAATGAATACATACAATTAAAGTTTAAAATTAATTTTAAAATATTAATAAAAAATGTTTAAATACTATATATCTATCCCTACCCCTAATGAGGTACAAGGAAAACCTTGAGAAGAACCAGGCTCAGAAGGAAACCCATCCTCATTTTGGTGACACTGGACAATAAATAATGTAAATGTAAATATTGTCCTTTCTACAACAGTTTATAATAGTGCAAAAGAGAGCTCCTGGGGAACTAATGGGTCAGCACAAACTCTGAGTTCAGCACAGACCTAACACTTATTTTTTTCCTGTAAAAGTTTTCAAATGATTGCTGATAAAGACCAGACCATACAGCTGACTGACACAACATTGGTTCAAAGAAGGCATGACAGTCTCTGGTCGGCTCCATCCAAACAATCCCATGACTCACAGGCTGACAATACAGATCAATCCCTGGCAGGGTGGCCACCGGGCGACAAGACTCCAAACAGGGATAGAACATCAGGATTAATGAAGTAGCTCCTTAACGAGAGACGATCAGGCTAGGAGCTATGTAATGTAAATTATGTGCAAAGTGCAGACAGGGACTCCATCAAGGCCAGCTGTGACAGCATAACTAAAAGGCTAGAGCCTGAAGGTGACACCGACATGAGGGCTTCCTGGGATGTAAACACTGAGACTGGGTCTGAGTCCCGAACACTAATTGGAAGTCTGTTCCATAACTGTGGGGCTTTGTAAGAAAAAGCTCTGCCCCCTGCTGTAACCTTTTGTACTTGAGGTACTACCAAATAGCCTGCACCTTTTGATCGAAGTAGGCATGAAAAAGGAAATGATATAAATATAAATATATAAATATAAATTATCCTGTCCTGAATAGATAAGATTTTTACTATTTTTGACTTTTAATATATACATTTTTTTTTATTCTATTTCTATACTGCTGTAAAGCTGCTTTGAGGCAATGCGAATTGTTAAAAGCGCTATACAAATAAATTGAATTAAATTGGGCTAATATTGTCATGTCATTCCTGGCATTGACAAATATGCAAGATAGACAACAGTCTACCCCCAACACAAATAAGTAAAAAAAAAAAGAATACAAAAAAATGTCGTATTAACTGACAGATAGTAAAGCGTTACCCTAGCTTATTACATTACAAGAAGCTGCAAATTGTCCTCATACATAAATTATCCATACAATACACTGTGCAATACCTTGTGCAGTACAATTTTAGCTACCCACATATATGGCATAGGTTGCAAGTTCAAGAGTATTTTGTAAAAATCAGGTAGATCATTCAAAACACAATCCCAAAAGTACAATCAAAGAGACAGGTAATCAGCAATCAGTTCAGTCAAGGCTAGGGCAAACATGAAAACAAGGTCATAACTAGAAATACACACACTGGAACAAAGGATTTCTAATATCACTAGAACTGGCTAGGAGTGAGAATTTCCAAAGGGTGTTGAATGTCTGGGTTAAATAAAGAGGAGCAGATATTTGGGAACAGGTATGAAATCCAGGAAATTGAGCATGTGACTGAATCATGGGGCATGATTTGTAGTTAAATGTAGTCTACATAAAATGTAGTGTGTAGAAATTGTGCAATAAAAATGTATTGTATCATCATTATTACTAATGCATCAGTATCACAAAATCATGATCTTTAAACGTCAGTAATTGTACACTAATAAAGAGAGCACAACCCTTATTGGACAAATTTGCTGATTACTACCTGATTTTCTAGAAAACCTGCGCTTTACTGTTATATACCGTATGTATTTTGGCAGCAGGTTTGGGGACTTGTCTGCTAGGCTATGTGGAGTTAATACATCCCAAATCACAACACAAATAGAACAGCTTAGGCATTAGGTGTGGTGTTTTACAGTAGTTGTTATAGCAGTTTTCCTATGAAATTCAACAGACTGAATGTTTTGCTAGGAGTTGGTCTTCCTGCAGTGTTTCCAGTGTTTCCTTTAAACTACGTGTGGAGCAGAGTGTGCTTTAAGTGAGCAGTAAGGAGGTTTTTCCTTCACTATGAAAATATCCCACTCATGTGTTAATTTTATTTTTGTAGTTGCCTTGGCACATTCTTTAGATATATGTTAGAGACCTGTTGGTAGTATAATATTTCTCTGGTGCTTAGTTTTATATGCCTCTTCAAGTCTGGGGAAAAAAGCATGTCTTAGGAATCACTATTGGCTACCCATCATCATTGCTTTGTGCTTTATAATAATGGAATCTTCCAAGCCAAGCAAAGTCACCCTACTAGCACTAGATTTGCCCACAACCGAAAAAAAACACTTTGTAACAAAGTAAAGTATGAATATTTTACTGTACCTACTGCATATGAGACTTCTCCAGAAATTAATAAATACTAATTTATTTTATTAATCTGGTGTGTAAGAGCTTTAGCTACAGCACTACAACATTTTTGAGGTGAATTTGTCCACCTCAAGTTGGGATGGACACTTCAAACCTGCAGTAGTTAGAGTAAAATATTCAAACTTTACCTTGTCTTGCTCTAGAATATTACAATAATATATAAAAAATGAGTATACAATGTCTGAAGCATGCATCTTAAAAAAGTGATCAGCAATGTGGTTAGTTTTATTGAAACTTGCCTTTATTACCATAAGTGCTCAACTCTCAGTTTGTAGGCCTGAAAGAAAGGAGCCAAGAAGGGGCAAAGTGTACATACAGTAGCAAAATACAAAAAAACAATTGCAATGTTATAATAAAGAAAAATAATTTAACATAATTCAGTTCAGTAATGATAGCATGTATGATTATATATCCACAAAAGTCTGCAATTTAATTAAAGGAACATTGTGCTTGTATGAGTGTGATAACATATTTTATAATGTTATCATGTGTGACATTTTTTAATGTTTAACATCCTTTAGTGTTTAATCTATTTATTATCTCATTATGATGACCAGTGTGTCTCTGTTTAGGAAGAAAATGGATGCTAACAAGCAGGCTAACGCTGAACTGATGGCTAAAAAAGATGCTACGTCTGTCATTTGGTGATATTTAGTATTTAAGCACAGCGACATTAAACAAAAATGGGTACTCTCAAAAACCCATTAAATAAAAATTGATGCATAACGCAACAACACAACAAAAGTTATACCAACAAATGAAACACAGACAAATGCCAGACTGTAAGCCAAACAAAAAAAATTCAGTTACAGATGTATTTGCAAGTGGCATGCCATACGGAAGATACAAGGAAATCACAGACTCACTGCACTTCAGTAGACATGATACCCACGTACATTGTTAGAAAATAGGGATTTCTGAAAATGGCTACAAATACACACTTTTTGATTTGGTACCATTTGCAAATCTCAAATTGCTATCCCAGAGCTTTTTGAAGTGGAAAGTTTCATTAGTGGAGAGTTTTATTAATACAACAGACTTGGGCTCAAGCTGCACTACATTTTTAAACATAGTGTTTTTAAAATGTAAAAATATAGTGTCTTTCAAAAAATATTTTGTTGTTGTTATTTATTTCAAGATATGTTTTTGAAATTAGTACTACATATTTTGAAGTTTATTATTTTAACAATTTGTATGTTGAGTTAAGAAATACTAAGAATTTTTCTTGATAACTAAGCACTCATATTTGTTATACCCTTTGTTTGTAAAATCATAATTGCAGTATGACTTTTTTCACCAAATTGTGGCATAACTGATCAGCTGTGACATTGAAGGCAGTGTGCTCAGTTGAGGTAATCAAGAGTCCTGGGAAAATGGTAAGAGGCTAACCATGACCTTATGTGTAACTTTATCATTCCATATTTGCCCTCAAGGGGCCTGGGGTATGGAGCCCAGGGGACAGATGATTTACAAGGGTCTGTAGATATGTCTAATAAACTTCCCTTTAGACTGATTAAAGTTGGGTCAGCCAAACTCTCTTGGGTCAGAACCCAGTTAAATCATCTGTGACTTATCAAGATGTCTGTGAACTTTATGATTTAAGACGATTACCAAACAACATGAGAGAGGAGGAGAGGATAAGGAAGAAAATTTTGCTGCATGTTGTACTTCAGTATTAGGACCACACACTTTGGCAAATTGTGCCGCAACTTGAGAAAAAAGCAAGCAAAAAAAAGTCAAATAGGAAAGGTTAATGGACTATTTGCAAAATATATACAAAATTTTCTATTGTATGAAGATTACACATAAAGTTCTGTGTGTGTTCAGAGGGAGATTCCGGGACTCTAAGTAAACAGTAGCTCAATGCGACCATATGGGTCCTATAAATGCATTTATGCATATTATAACAGTCTTTTTACTACTAGAATACATGTGGCATTTGAACAAAACTGTTGGAAAAGGTTTACTGGTTTTCAATCACTGTAAATATATACTTAAATATTATTTAATTAATTTTATATTTCCACTATAGCTTCTCTATTATTTTTAAATAGTAAAAAAAAGACCAATTTCAAGTCTTCATTTTCATGTTCACTACCAAGTTAGTATTTTAGTTACATACATACATAGAGAGAAAATAATGAATGCACTGAAGAAATCTTGCTGAACAAAAGCACGACTTCACAAACAACCCAAGTATAAAAGGAATTAGAAAAGACATACAAGTGCATCTTAATAAATTAGAATGTCAGGGAAAAGTTCATTTATTTCAGTTATTCAAATAGTGAAATAGTGTATTATATAAATTCAGTACACACAGACTGAAGTAGTTTAAGTCTTTGGTACTTTTAATTGTGATGATTTTGGCTCACATTTAACAAAAAACCACCAATTCACCAATTCTAATCTCAACAAATTAGAATACTTTATAAAACCAATAAAAAAACCTTTTTAGTGAATTGGGGCTCCTTTTTCTTTAATTACTGCCTCAACTCGGCATGGCATGGAGGTGTTCAGTCTGTGGCACTGCTGAGATAGTATGGTAGCCCAGGTTTCTTTGACAGTGGCCTTCAGCTCATCTGTATTTTTTGGTCTCTTGATTCTCATTTTCCTCTTGACAATACCCATAGAGAAGGTCTGGTGAGTTTGCTGGCACGTCAAGCACACCAACACCATGGTCATTTAACAAGAGCAATACGTCAACTGTAGCCAAATTCCTTGACATGTCTGTGTGTGGTGGCTCTTGATGCCTTGACCCCAGCCTTAGTCTATTCCCTGTAAAATTTACCCACATTCTTGAATCATATTTGTTTGACAAGCCTCTCAAGGCTGCGGTTTTCTCGGTTGGTTGTACACTTTTTCCTTCCACTCAACTTTTTGTTAACATGCTTGGATACAGCACTCTGTGAACATCCAGCTTCTTTGGCAATCAATGTTTGTGGCTTACCCTCCTTGTGAAGGGTGTCAATGATTGTCTTCTGGACAACTATCAGATAAGCATTCTTCCCCATGATTGTGTAGCCTAGTGAACCAAATTGAGAGACCATTTTGATAACTCAGGAAACCTTTGCAGTTGTTTTGAGTTGATTAGCTGATTGGCATGTCACTATATTCAGTTTTTTTGAGATGGTGATTTTTTTTGTTAAATATGAGCCAAAATCATCACAATTAAAAGTACCAAAATACTTAAACTACTTCAGTCTGTGTGTACTGAATTTATATAATACACAGGTTTCACTATTTGAGCTGAATTACAGAAATAAATGAACTTTTCCACAAAATTCTAATTTATTGAGATGCACCTGTATGTAGTGTAACAGAAAATATGAGAACTGCATCAGAGCACAATAAAGGTGTGGGAGACAGGAAAAACATGACACATTCTTACACCCACACAGTACATGCAAGCACACACACACAGTATGATTCATTCTCATATCATGAGTATTGTCTACCTTATTCTCTGATTCTTCAGATCATAGTTTAAAATAAAAGGAAAAGCAAAACAATGTCACTATTATCTACATATCACCTAGACAGAACACTTTCAGAACAAAAAGTACAACTGCTGCATGTAAAGGACTGCACTCTTCTCTCTGAGATATGCAATTTTAAAACTTTGTTTCAAAACACAAGCTCTCTGCATTATAAACGTATACAATGAAAGTCAAAATTCTTTTTCTCTCTTTTATGTTCTGTTTAGTTTTTGTCTGACCGGATCTTAAAGGCAGCTCGGGTGGTATATAGTGCACTGATGGAAAGAAATCCGGGTCTAATCAGAGACAGGAAACATCACCTAAAGACCTACAGGTACAAATAATCTATTTGAATGAACTACTTAAATGCAGTAGTTTTCAGTTATAAACAAGCAGATATGGGCAGATAAACACAGGAATACATTTGATAAACACAGGAATACATTTACTGTTACATGGAGGCAATAAAGATGGATGCAAATGCAGAATGGGTTTATTTACTGTACAGTGTAAAAGAAACCACTTCATAAACTTAAACTACAGCAAAAATTTATGAAAACAAACACCAGAGTGTGGAATACACAAAACACACTGCCCACATTAAACAAAAGCTAGACAAAGATATGGGGCTTAAATCAGGGTGCTAATCACACAACACAAAACAGGAGAGCATAACTAAAAAATAGAGCAAATCAAACTCGACCGAAGAGTGGACAGCCAAAATGTGCAATGTTACCATCTAGTGGTCTAGTGGTCTGGTGGTCTAGGTCTAGAAAACTACATTGTGTGTGAAATTTTGTTTGTTAATATAATTTTATATATAGTGGCAAGAAAGAGTATGTGAACCCTTTGGAATTTCATGGTTTTCTGAATAAATTTGTCTGTGAAAATGTGATCCGATCTCCATATCTTCATCAATGGTATTGACTCATTCAACATTCAAAATGGCAGTGGAAAAAGTAAGTGAACCCTTAGAATTAATAACTGGTTGACCCCCCCTTGGCAGCAATAACCTCAACCAGGCTTTTCCTGTCGCTGTGGATCAGACCTGCACATCGTTGAGGAGGTATTTTAGACCATTCTTCTTGGCAGAACTGCTTTAGATCTGTCATGTTCTTTGGATGTCACATGTGTATGGCCCTCTTCAAGTCAATCCATAGCATCTCTATTGGGTTGAGGTCTGGGCTTTGACTTGGCCACTCCAAAAGGCAGATTTTGTTTTTATGAAGCCATTCTGTTGTGAACTTGCTCCAGTGTTTTGGGTCGTTGTCCTGTTGCATCACCCACCTTGTACACAGTTTTAGTTGACATACAGAGATTCTCACATTATCCTGAAGAATTGTCTGATATATTTGGGAAATCATCTTCCCCTCAATGATTGCAAGTATATATTATATACAGTCATATGCAAAAGTTTAGGAACCCCTGACAATTTCCATGATTTTCATTCACTCATTCATTCATCTTCTACCGCTTATCCGAACTACCTCGGGTCACGGGGAGCCTGTGCCTATCTCAGGCGTCACCGGGCATCAAGGCAGGATACACCCTGGACGGAGTGCCAACCCATCGCAGGGCACACACACACTCTCATTCACTCACGCAATCACACACTACGGACAATTTTCCAGAGATGCCACCCCCGAGACACGGGGAGAACATGCAAACTCCACACGCACAAGGTGGAGGTGGGAATCGACACTGTACCGGCACTGGCCACACAGCCCCACAGCATGATGGAACCTCCACCAAATTTTACTGTGGGTAGCAAGTGTTTTTCTTGGAATGCTGTGTTCTTTTGCCGCCATGCATAATGCCCCTTGTTATGACCAAATAACTCAATCTTTATTTCATCACTCCATAGCACCTTATTCCAAAATGAAGCTGGCTTGTGTGTTTGCATACCTGAAGCGACTCCGTTTGTGGCGTGTGTGTGCAGAAAAGGCTTCTTTCGCATCACTGTCCCGTACACCTTCACCTTGTGCAAAGTGCGCTGAATTGTTGAACGATGCAGTGACACCATCTGCAGCAAGTTGATGTTGTAGGTCTTTCGAGGTGGTCTGTGGGTTATTTTTGACCGTTCTCACCATCCTTCGCCTCTCTAATATTTTACATGGTCTGCCACTTCTGGCCTTAACAAGAACTGTGCCTGTGGTCTTCCATTTCCTCACTATGTTCCTCACAGTGGACACTGATAGCTTATATCTCTGCGATAACTTTTTGTAGCCTTCCCCTGAACCATAATGTTGAACAATCTTTGTTTTCAGGTTATCTGAGAGTTGTTTTGAGGCCTCCATGTTGCCACTCTTCAGAGGAGAGTCAAAGAGAACAACAACTTGCAATTGGCCACCTTAAATACCTTTTCTCATGATTGGATGCACCAGTCTATGAAATTCAAGGCTTAATGAGCTCACCAAACCAATTGTGTGTTCCAATTCATCAGTGCTAATTAGTTACAGGTATTCAAGTCAACAAAATGGCAAGGGTGCCCAAATTTATGCACCTGTCTAATTTTGTTTTGATGTATATTGTACATTTCTGTTAATCCAATAAACCTCATTTTACTACTGAAATATTACTGTGTCCTTCAGTTATTTGATAAATCAAATATCAAAGATATCAAAGATCAAAATGAAATTGCTGATCCAAACACCCAAATATTTATAAATGAAAATCATGGAAATTGTCAGGGGTTCCTAAACTATTGCATACAACTGTATATGTATTCAAGCCAGATTCATCTACATGAAACATTGCCCCCTTTATCATCAGTGCAGTCTTTTGTAATAATTGTGCTTGAGGTCCTTAATTCTCTCAGGTGGGATAGCGGGCCATTTTCTTGGCAAAATGCCTCCAGTTCCTGTAAATCTTTTGGTTGTCTTGCACAAACTGCATTGTTGAGATCTCCCTAAAGTGGCTTAATGATACTGAGGTGAGGGAGACTATGATGGCCACTCCAGAACCTTCACCTTTTTCTACTGTAGCCTCTGGAGGGTTAACCTTGCCTCGTGCTTTGGATCATTGTCATGTTGGAACATCCAAAGTCATCCCATGCGCACCTTTTGTGCTGTAGAATGCAAATTGTCTGCCAGTATTTTCTGATAAAAACCCCAAAATATAAGAGATCTACCACTATATTTTACAGTGGGGATGGTGTACTTAATGTAGGCCTTGTTGAATCCTCTCCAAACATTGTGTTTACGGTTGTTTAAAGTTAAATTTTGGTCTTATCACTCCAGAAGCTGTGAGGCTTGCCCAGGTGCTGTCTGGCGTACTGAAGGTGGGCCTTTTTGTGTCATGGGGCAGTAACAGCTTTCTCCTGGTAATTGCACCATGCATTTGGTCATTTGTGTTTAAGTACCTCCTTATTATGCTCCTTGAAACAACAAGGAGCTCTCTTTTTCCAGAGCAGCCTGTATTTCTCTCAAAGTTGTTTGTGGGTTTTTCTTTGTGTCCTGAACAATTCTTCTGGCAATAGTGGGTGGAATCATTCTTGGTCTACCTGACTGATGCAAGGTATCAACAGAACCTTTATATTCTACCTCTTTATCAGAGTTTTTTACGTTCAACTACCTTATTACACAGATTCATTGGCAGTTCTTTTGTTTTCCCCATGGTGTAGTATTTAGCCAAGTCAGCGCATCACCTCATGAGCTGAGAAAATTACTGACAATTCATGCACAGACACTAATTACAATGAGTCAGCCATTTAAACCTCTTTGTGTCAACCTGTCCATTTAAAATGTGGCCATACATTCAAGGATATACTGTATAAACTTTTGATCAGGGGTGTTTAGGTGATTTCACTTATCATTAGGTTTAAAAAGGAGTCAAACATCTATGTAATAATTAATGACTTCATGTGACCACTATCCTTAAATAAGAATTATCAGTCATATTTTCCAAATAAATTGCAATGTTTAACAATGTTTACATTTATTTTCTGTGATGCAGACAATGTTGCAGTGGAAAGGAGCTTGTTGACTGGCTGATGAAGCTGAATGACTGTGCCCAGTCCCGGAGTCAGGCAATTGGCATGTGGCAGGTGTTAGTGGATGAGGGCATTGTTGTAAATGGTAACTAAGCTACAGTGCCTATTCATTTACATGTTGGTTAAAAACAAAGCAAAACTTAAACGTATAACTCCTAACCTGAAAAGAAGCCAGTATGTCTCAAAAATAAAATTCCCTATATCTCCATTTAGTGAAGCAAGAGTTCAACTTTTATGACAAAGAAACACAGTTTTACCAATTTATGGAGACAGAGTTTGATCTGAATATCACAAGCAGTGAAACGGTCTCCAAAGATGATGAGCTTCAAGAAGGTCTGTCGTTCTTGGTCCAGATGGGTCCTGATGCTCTTCTGAATATGAAACTCCGCAAAAGGTGAGAATCAAAATAATCATGTGATGAATGAACGAATGATGAATAAAAGATATAAGAAGTGAATAACACTGATAATATTCTTACAAAGGAGTTGTATTAAGATATGTTGGAAGCAGGAAAAATGGCCAAACATGAGGAGGTGACTGATGGCCAAATTTTTTCTGAAGTATTTTTTCAAACAGTTTTTTCAGTATTTAGTGGTTAATGCCTAACAAAGGTGGTAGCCTGACCCTTGTCCACCACTGAAAGTACCTACAATGAACTGAGGAATAGAAAGAGGTGACCTGGAATTTTACACCTTGTGGATGGGCGGGTACATTGCTGGGAAGGATATGGCACCAGAATGCAATATGGAAAGAAGGCATGTTTAGATAGGCTGTAAGTACCAATCCACATGAATACTAGCACCCAGGTTTCCCAATAGAAGTTAGTTTCTGCTGTCTTGCCTTCTTCCGATGTTGCATCCTAGTACTGTCTCTTCTCCAGGTAAGAAATGCACATGCACCTGGCCATCCACATCATGTAAAAAAAACAAAAAAAACAAACAAACAATCAGAATGACAATGACCCAACTTCTACATAAAAATACCTTAACTGGTTGACCTGACCTGAGCTGAATCCAACAAGTGGGCTGTGTACAAGAGATGCCCTTAGGTTTTTATGGATCTAGAATTTTATTTGACAGTAGACATACAACAAATTGTAGCAAAACTATTTTAAAATTAATGTGCTGTATACAATATAGTTAATATAATTCTGTACTAATGTATGAAATTATGTCATCTACAACACTTATAGTTGCTAACTACACAAATGTGTTACATGATTTTTCTTCTGTAAATTTTGAGTGAGCAATTTGATTACATTGAATTCCGATTACATGCAGTTTAATTATAAAAGATCATCCTGCAACATTGTCTCTGTTTAGCAGACAGACATTAATAAGACTGTATAAAATGTATAGAATTGTATTGTACATATAATTTACATTATCAGTATGCTCAAATAAAGATCTTTTAAATGAGCTTTTAAACGATCAATGATTATCTAACCACATGTATGTCATTCAGCATACTATCATGTACCACAATTTGATTATGTAATAACCATTTTTAATGTTAGTCCAAGCCAAAGGACAGCTGAGGATGTGGAAGTCATCTATGAAGAGTTGCTGCATGTTAAAGCTGTTGCCCATCTGTCTACTTCTGTGAGTGAGCACTTTCTGTCCAGCTTCTTGCCTTTGTAACACATCCATGGATCTACTTTTTACTTATCCCCCTCTCTTGATGCTTCTAGGTGCGCAAAGAGCTGGCCGCAGTCCTTGTGTTTGAGTCATATGCCAAGGCAGGCACAGTATGTGAGTGTAAACACAAGCTGACATTTCAGCACTAGTGGGCAAGAGAAGTGGATAGTGCTAATTACTTGCCTGTGTTGATGTGATGCAGGCTATGCTTAAATAAAAGAAAACATCAAATCATCAGTGACAAATAATGTGTAGATGTTAAAAGGTAGTTTAATGTTATTTTATTATTCAATTATGCATTCGATAGACCTGTGCTTTGCATGTTGAATTAGAAGTGTATGCTATCTTGCTGCTGATGATTATGCAACAGAATCTTATTACCTAAAAAAACATAAATATTATTTGACTTAGACTAATGCAGTCTTTCACTAGGAAACTAACTGGTATTAAATTGATTAGCCATGCATATTGATAAATGATTGAATCTGTGTATTTATAACTGTTTTTGTTTCCACAGATATCGTGATGTCATACTTTCTTAACTAACTAACAGCATGGGTGTGTGTATATGTGAAAGTACCCCACTAATGCTCCTATGTTACTCTATGTGCTGTTATTTCAGTATTCAGCCAGGGAGACAAAGGCACATCCTGGTACATCATCTGGAAGGGGTCTGTTAATGTTATCACACATGGCAAGGTAAATTCATCAGGATGGATCTTTGTCACAGTAAAACTTTTTCCAAAACTCTTTGTATGGTGGCCAATAATTAAAGGCCTGCACATTTTTCTAAAACACTGTGTGTTTGTTTGTGTATGGGTGTGTGTATTTGTGTGTGTGTCCTGTCTGTCTTACTCAGGGCTTGGTGAACACCCTTCATGAAGGAGACGACTTTGGCCAGCTTGCTTTGGTGAATGATGCTCCTCGTGCTGCCACCATCATAGTGAGGGAAGACAACTGTCACTTTCTCAGAGTAAACAAGCAAGATTTTATTCGAATTCTCAAGGTAAACAACGAGTACTAATTGCAGTGCTAAATGTTTACAATGGTTTTCTTGCGGTCTTTTTTAAAATAAAGATAATAATCTCATTGTAGGATGTGGAGGCAAACACGGTGCGTTTGGAGGAGCACGGGAAAGTTGTCCTTGTCCTTGAAAAAAGCTCAAGCCAAGTGACACACCAGGGAGGATGCAGCAACAAGTAAGTAAAACATTACTCCTTACTTATTGTTCTGCATGTCAAAAATGTTTATTAACAACAACAAAAAAAATAAACAAATTCAGGCAAGTTCTTATGTATTGTTATAAAAGTCCTATTTTTTATTACAATTAATGGACTTTTAGCTATGTAGGGAGAGGTACAACACTGCTATATAAATATAATATTAGAACGCCTGCTTGTCTTCATTTTCTGTCAGGCAAGAACCTGAGGCTATCATGAGCACAGGCTCACCGAAATTGGACCGATGAGAATTAGAAAAAAAAATCTATTCAGCTTTTGTCAGTCTGTGCCTTGCAAGTCTTGTTCTTGTGGTCTTCAAACAGTCTGGTTATTTATGATCTGATCTCTTTCGCTTTTTCAACACTATAGCGTTCATCATCAGTGAAATGGCAAATTTTATCTTTTGCCTTGTTTTCCTCTCATCCCACCCACACTGACCTCCCTCTTAGGTATACAGTGATGTCAGGAACACCAGAGAAGATTCTTGAACATGTTCTGGAGACAATTAAATTGGATACCAATGGCTGTGATCCCATAGGTGTGACACCTTCTTGTGTTCAAATAACTTTTATAATATAGGAAATAATAAACTATATAGAAACTATATAAAAAAAGGATTTACTCTGGAACCTTATGAATTATAATCAGTATTAATATTTAAAGGGCAAAGAAGTATAAATACAGAACATCGTATGTCAGTGTGTATGTATGTGTTTTCATATTAGTGTTTTCTCTAATTATGCAGATCCGTGTGTACGTGACTTTCTTCTCACACATCAGGTATTCATGCCCTCTTCACAGCTCTGCCATGTCCTTCAGCATCAATATCCTCTGACTAGTACCATATCAAACAAAATCTAATGCTTTTATTTGTGTGCTATATATGCCTACTTATTCTCTACTTTTGGGAATAGGTAGTAGGCTGCCTTTTTTTTATATCTAGCTATCCTTGCATTGACCTTCAGACTGTTCATTTCAGTGATTGTAGATACACAGGATGTACAACTTTTGTGTGAATGAATAAGATTTATTTTCTTTAACCTTCAATGCACCTACCACACTGAGCCATCTGAAGGTTCTGAGCTGGAAAAGGCGGCTTATGCTCTCAACACCAAGCAAAAAATTGTAAAACTAGTGAGCCTGTGGGTGGCAATCTATGGCTCACAGCTGAAGGAAGACCTTTTTGCCTTCCACTTCCTGGAGGTTTGTTTTGTCAATTACTATATTTCAGTTTAAATGCCTTAAGGACAGAGAGATATTATTTGTTTTTAAATAGTGTTCCATCTGAATAAATCTTAGACTTTGCTATCTCAGTTGCAATCATCTGTTTTAATGATTTAGTTTTATTTTTTTAGTTTTTCTTTCAAAAATTTATTTTTAAATCCTGCTACCAGTATATTCCTAATCATCCACAGTATAAACAAAGAGGATGATCAAATAATGTGTGTGTGTTTATCAAGATAAGATTTTTATGTTGGGGTGGGGGGTAGAAACTCAAAGAAGCTGTGATGGATGACACAAGACTCTCAAGTATGCTCAGAGACCAGCTGAGAGATAGGAGAACAACCCGAGTGTAAGTAAGGAAGGCACACACACTAACAAGGGGCTTTGATTAAGTATTTAGTGCTAGCACGACTTTATGAAACAGTCTTTTTTGCCTTTCTTTAGTAAAAACTACCTGGGAGTACAAATTTATACATTGCATTTTAGTTTACAGCAAGAGCTTTAAAACATTTTTTCCCTTCTTTTGACCAAAATATTTTTTCACCCAACACACCCATATACTTATGCATCCACTGTATTATGGGTTAGCTACTAATAGTACAACAAATTCAATAACTTTGTTCATTTACAGTTTTACAGTCATGCCCATTCTCCTTTCAGGCCAGAAAATGGATGCCAAACACTTTTGAAGGTGAATTCCATTACATCTCTTACAAAACAAAACAGAGATAAGAATCCAGTCATATCGTATTAAGAACTTTGTAGCAGGATAAACACATTAACTAATGGAAATATCAACAGCATAACATAAATATAGATATGGTGTACATTTATATAGATAAGGCCTGGAGCAAATCCTGTTGAATATTATGGACATGCTTCTTGTGAGTGGCATGACAACCTGTCCCTAACTCTAAATTCTAGTTCTTACTGCTCATATTCCAGGCATGAGAAGAGCAGCAGCTAGGGAAAACATTATTCACTTATTCTGAACCTTTTGCAATCTATCCTACTTAAGGTTATACAGCAATCACTTTCAAATATCTAGGAATAAAAATCTAAATAAGCTCATTAGAGAATTAAATTGTTACTAGTGGTTCATTCTTTTTTTGTTGTTTGATTTTCCTTTTTTCAGTTTAAATTTGATTGGTTTGCCATGTATGAGGATCATTTTGGGAAATTCCACTCAATCAGAGCCCAAGACAAAGGTCAAACATCTATGTACTATTTCTAATGATGTTTCAGGATTTGTCATCCTTTGTTTAATCATCTCTGTAGTATATTTTTGCATATGTAGTTTGATAATAATTGAGACATCTCTCTAATTGATCTGTTAACAAATTTTGCAGTTTTGTATGAGATTTTCAAACCCAACCACAGTTGTCTGGCAATGATGTTGCCTGTGAACTGCTCAGTGCAGGACATTATGGATGTTTTGGTGGACCCTTGTGAAGACCATGTGCTGGTCAAAATGAACTCTTCAGGAGGTATGATATGGGATTCTGGAATGCAAGATTTCTGGACCAATTTTTGATGTACAGTCTGACATTGCACCAGAGAGATCTGTGAATCTAGAACGAAGTTATATAGGATTACAGAAATATTTAATTAAAATTTAAACTTGTTTTACACCATGCTACACCACTCACACAAGGACAGAAAATTGTTAGTAAGTGTAATATAAGATGTAATTTGGGGATGAAAGGGTTTTTCCTATTATGTGTATAAACTTCCTTGGCTGTTTGTTAGAGAGGGTTCTGCTCAAGCTGGATGCTACAGCCATTTTCACATCTATGGGGCTTAACGAGAGGCTCTTCTTGTGCACTGCATCTCAGGTGGAGCAGCTGGTTAGTGTCTTTCATTTAAGAATCACTTTTGAAAATTCACTTAAATTACACAATGCATTAGTTAACATGAACAGAACATGCAATTCAGTATTAATGCAGCTTCAGTAATAGTTATTAACTGATGGTTTATTATTATTATTATTTTTAAAAACAACATAAACACCTAAGTTAACCAAATAGCAAATTTAACAAAAAATCAAATGTCTAATTAAGCCCAGAATGGTCTATATGAATCAACATGTTAATTATGAATCAACATTGATTAGTTTGTCTATTAGTGGTGCTGTAATTGGGAATTAAACTTTTAATAGCTCTTGTAAAAAAAATTAAACAATGAGGCCGAAGATGAAGAAGAATATATTTATACCAGTGTAGCAGTGACAAAATACATGAAGTACTTCGGGTTCATCAGAGTCAAGAAGTAAGCAGGACAAATCCTGCTCAAACATTTTATACTGTTTTTCACTTTTTTTACTGTAAAACATTTTTTACTGTTTATACTGTTTTTTGTAGATTTAATAGGGTTAATAAGTGTAAGAACTGAGTGTTTCCCATATGGCTGGGTCATACATGTCATACATGTCCTCTAGCCAAATGTCTTTAAATGTTAATCATGGTTATGTACACTTTGGCTTGATACTGTTACATGTATCACCCAAATGGTTGCTTTAAATTGTAATCACAGTTATGTATACCCATTGTTTAATGACGATCCTAGATGTCCTGCTGGCACTCCCATATTACCAATTGTCATGGTTATTTATTTAGAGTTCTAAACGTATTACCTTATGATATTTAAGCCTTTTTGGAAACGTGTTCTTTCTGACGTGTATCTTTGGGTGGAATCTGGGTGCAAACAATCTTTAATTTATTACACTCTTGTACTGAAGTGACATGGTAAGAAATGTCATATTTCCGTTTGGCAGACCCCTCTAAAAGAGCAGCTTGGTCTAGAGCAGAGCACTGTTGACTACCTGGAGCAGATGTGCTCTAAGGACATTGCCAACCACCTCAGCAACCACAACTGGGAACTGTTCATGGCCATGCATGAGGTAAATTCTTCTCAGCATTTACTGTATATTGCCATGTTACGTGAATCACGAGCACACACAAACACTTTTGTATCAAAGCTTGATTTTATTAAATTGAAGAAAGAAGAAGCCCTTGCAAATACAGTAGATATTGTATCTGTCTAAAGACACAAGGTTTTTAAATCAGACTGAACAATACTATTTCTGTCTGGCTGTCTAACTTATTCATGTTGTTTACATGCTGTTACTGCAGTATGATTTAGGCAATGACAATGCAAACGAAGACTGTTCTATAAAAGCTGCCGCTTTTCAGCATCGTGCATGACAACGACAGTTGTTGATTGCCCAGCAATGTAACAATGTTGAAAAAATTCTTACTTCATTAAATATTGAGCAACAGAAACTAGTATCTGTTGTAAAAAAAAGTCTAGTGGTTTGCAACTGTCGAAAACAGAAAATGTAAAATTTGTAACAAATAGAAAATGTAATAATGGACAGGAAGTAGTGCCACAGCAGTACTGTGACCCTGGGAGTATAGTGGCATAAAGAGCTTCCTCAAACTTTTTTATGGAAGCAAAAGCAACCAGTGGCATCTTGGCTGACAGGCATGGGTCTTAGTAAGCTAATTTATTCTCATCGTCTTGTCAGCTGTACTCTACATTCAGTGTTATTTTTGTTACAGTGTTTTATTTAGTTTGGGCTAAAATACAGCAGATGCCCAGATAACAAAAACACCCATGCCATTATATTTCTATTTGTGGATACTGTACCCGTATATTCAATATTTAGATAAAAAGATAAAAATCTTATCTATAACTTTACCAGTTGTAGCTTTTCTTTTTTTATCAGTGCGCTAATTTTGAACTTACTGTATGTGTCATGGATGGCTTTGACAATTCCCTGTCAGAATTCCAGGGGGCGTTGCAGCAGGGTTTGATTATATCCTGTGCCATGTGATTTTGTTTTTGTGTTCTCACGTATGTTTCCCCACCCGATCCTTAAACCCCTACCCACCGCTGCACACTGCTTCCCCTTGTTTTGCTAATTATCTTCCCTGTTTATAGCTGTACTTGTTTTTTTTTTTGTTTGTTTTTAAGTTTTCTTTTATCTTGGTTTGTATTTTAGTTGCTCAGTTTTTCCCCCAGTGTTTTTCTATGTCTGTTTTTTTTTTTTTTTTTTTTTTTTTTTTTTGTGATTTTATTGTCTTCTATCCCTGCATTTTGGGTCTGGATTCTGTTTTCTCTACAGTAAGCCATCCGCACCTGACACTGAGATACTTTTTTGGTATTATTGTGTCATGTTGTTACAGTATGTTCACTGAGTTCTGCCATACTTGCCATGCTGCCTGCAAGTCTGAATTGTTTGCTGGATACAGACAGTAGGGCACTTGTGCTGTTGCCGCAGAAAGATGGCAACAACAGCAATGAGCACACAATGCTTATCCTTAACTATATATACAATGCATATACATTTATAAATTTTATATACAAATGCTCTCCCAGTTGAATTTTATAAAGCATATTCTGACTTATTAGTTCCTGATTATGGCATCCATGTCTTTGCTTTTGTAGAGGGACAGAGACCCCACATCCTGTTGTAACTATTGACCATTCTCTCTGTTAAAGGTATTTTGTAAGATTCTAGCCAAAGTCCTCTCTCTCTTCGACTCCAAAATATAATGCCATCCATAATTACTCTTTCTTTAACACTAGATTACTCAAAATTATTTTCTCCCCTAACTTACTACCCTCAAAGTTGTAGTTTCATTGGATGTTAAGAGCATTTGATAGAATGGAGTGGAAACACCTTTTCTTAGTTTTAGGTAAATTCAGGTTTGATCAAAATTAATTTCTTAGATTCGACTCTGCATATGTTTCCTCACATGCTCTTCCTTCGGAATGTTTAATTAAGGGGCAATAAAACTGACTTGTAGTCAGATGAGGAATGCTAGTTGCACCACATACTTCGCACCACACATGTTACTGTAGCTATCAGTAGTAGAAATGGCTACTGATGACTTTATATTACAATGACTGGCAAATTGTGTGTAAAAGTACAGTTAAGTATGAAATTTTATACCTATTCTTTTAAGTGTCTGACATTCATAAGAAATATGAATTTTCTGGCACATCATTTATGTCTGTATCAATTTTAATTATATAACCTACTTTCTTGTCACTATTGCACTACAGGTAGAGGTTCTCTACTATGTTTTTGGGCGGCACAAATTCCCAGGAGCCACCACAGCTAATCTGGAGCGATTTGTGCGACATTTCAATGAAGTACAATACTGGGTGGTGACTGAACTCTGCTTGTGTGAGGACCTAATGAAAAGATCCATGCTCCTCAAAAAGTTTATAAAAATAGCAATTGTGTGAGTGTTACTGAACTTTTGAAAGAGCCACTTTTTGGTGATAAAGGTTATAATGCAAATCACAAGTTTATATTACGTATTGGAATCATTACATTGTTTTTTTCCTATAACAGAATGCTTCAGTATGGTTTACTCCTCACTAATTAATTACATTATTATAAGTTATGCTTGTTGTATTTTGCATATAGAGCTAATAATTTTCTTAGATTTGATGTCAGATTTGATGTCTGACATGAATGGAAATACAATGGAATGATAGTTACTAAATAGTATTTTTGAATATAAAGAAAAGACATTAATGACTTAATAGCCATTAATGTGCCAAAGCTGGAGGCATGTTATTTGTGCATGTGACAATTGTGCAATTGTTAATTGTACATTTTTTCTCTAGGTTGAAGGAGCAGAAAAACCTGAACTTATTCTTTGCAGTGATGTTTGGCTTGAGTAACAGTGCAGTGCAGAGGCTCTATAAGACATGGGAGGTGAGTGTGTATAACTGATTTATTCCTCCTGGTATCCACCTTACAAAACTTAACTTGAATGGCAAAAAAGAGCTTTAGACAAAATATGTCATTATATTTGCTTTTAAAAAACTTGTTGTGCGTATTGTTTCACAGCTATTATACCACAGCAATGTTGATTTTTTTTATCTTATTGTCAGTAGGTGTTTAAGTAATTTTTAATAACAGCAGCTTTGACAGAAGTGCAGACTATATTTCAAATCGCATGTTCCAATTAGTTAATTCTATATTAATTCTTTCACTGAGACTTTCCTCAATAAAATAAGGCTAATAATAAATGGATGTTAAATATGCCTTATTATTTAACAAATCATTAAATAGCTTACTACTATCAGTATTTAACATTAACATTACAGAAACATTAGCTACAGCTTTGCTATGGGTTTATACTGTATATGTAAATATTATCTTTTTGTCTTGTGGATCTTTCCACAACGTTACATATCACTACAAAAGGTTAAAGTGTAATAAATAAATAATTCTCATTGTTGCTGTGGTATAAGTGGGACATTTTGGGCTATGCAATTAATATCTTGGTATAGTATGTTAACAGTAACTTTGCTTGGCATATTGACTATTTTAAAATAATAGCATAAAAATTGTTCCATAATGGTCCATAAATTTGTACTGCAATCATTAAAAGGTTTATGTTGAATTTTGATAAACCAGGTACTGTATAATTCTTGATTTTAGAGATTGGCAAGCAAAACCAAAAGGATCTACTATGCTTATGAGAGATTACTGGTAAGTGTAGCACTGGAATGATATATAAAGAAATCATACTTAGATGAAAGCTGCCTGGTTGTTTCTGACTCTTACTGTGCTTTTGTGCAGGATCCATCACACAATCACAGAGCATACAGATTAGCTGTGGCCAAACTCAACCCACCATACATTCCCTTCATGCCTCTGCTACTCAAAGGTACTGGCCACCTGTAGAAGAAAATAATTTCATAATTACTAATGAAAGAGTAATTTCACAGACAAGGAAAAACCAGTCAAAGATTCTACTCTTGCTTACTAAGTGATTTAGAATCCATATTCTACTCTGTGTTTTAGCGAGCCTGACCTCACTAATGCTGTTGGGAACAAATCCCCAAAGCCATGCTTCAAAA
Source organism: Tachysurus vachellii (assembly GCF_030014155.1). Classification (NCBI taxonomy): domain Eukaryota; kingdom Metazoa; phylum Chordata; class Actinopteri; order Siluriformes; family Bagridae; genus Tachysurus; species Tachysurus vachellii. The sequence continues at coordinate 15,223,213 of NC_083478.1, read as the reverse complement.
TCTAGTGGAAGTGTGTGCAAATAATTTAAGAGCAAAGGGGGATTAAATCTGGAATGGGATGTTCAAAAAGCACACGTGTTATGGTCAGGGTGTTATGGAAAACATTATACTATATTGTTTATATATTGTATAGAACATATTTTTTGGCATACTTGACATACAGTATCTCACAGAAGTGAGTACACCCCTCACATTTTTTAAAATATTTTATTATACCTTTTCACGTGACAACACGGAAGAAATGACACTTTCCTACAATATAAAGTAGTGAGCTTGTATAACAGTGTAAATTTGCTGTCCCCTCAAAATAACTCAACACTCAGCCATTAATGTCTAAACTGCTGGCCACAAAAGTGAGTACACCCCTAAGTGAAACCCCGGTGTCATGTGATTCATTAGTGGTCAGGTATGAATGATGCAGATGTGTTAAATTTGATTATGATAAATTTGTTGTCTTTCTCACTTTCTCATACTGGTCACTGGAAGTTCAACATGGCACCTCATAGCAAAGAACTCTCTGAGGATCTGAAAAAATGAAGTGTTGCTCTACATAAAGATGGCATAGATTATAAGAAGATTGCCAAGACCCTGAAACTGAGCTGCAGCATGGTGTCCAAGACCATACCGCAGTTTAACAGGACAGGTTCCACTCAGAACAGGCCTCGCCATGGTCGACCAAAGAAGTTGAATGCACGTGGTCAGCCTCATATCCAGAGGTTGTGTTTGGGAAATAGACATATGAATGCTGCTTACACACATGATAACGATTTTTAACACCTCCATGAAGACCACTGCCTTGCTAAAGAAGCTGAGGGTTAAGGTGATGGACTGGCCAAGCATGTCTCCAGAGCTAAGCCTTATTGAGCATCTGTGGGGCATCCTGAAACAGAAGGTGGAGGAGCGCAAGGTCTCTAACCTCCACCAGCTCTGTGATGTCATAATGCAGGAGTGGAAGAGGACTCCAGTGGCAGCCTGTGACACTTGTGAACTCCATGCCCAAGAGGGTTAAGGCAGTGCTGGAAAATAATGGTGGCCACACAAAATATTGACACTTTTGGCCCAATTTGAACATTTTCCCTTAGGGGTGTACTCACTTTTGTGGCCAGTGGTTTAGACATTAATGGCTGAGTGTTGAGTTATTTTGAGGGGACAGGAAATTTACACTGTTATACAAGCTGCACACTCACTACTTTACATTGTAGCAAAGTGTCATTTCTTCAGTGTTGTCACATGAAAAGTAATAAAAGAAAATAATAAAATATTTACAAATATTTACAAAAATGTGAGGGGTGTACTCACTTCTCTGAGATACTGTAAGTATTATTGTAATGTGGTCCATTAGCTAAAATAAATTTGACACCTCTGAATTACAAAATTGATCTGAATTAAACTGTATTGTTCTCTATCCAGATATGACATTTATCCATGAGGGCAACAAGAATTACACTGATAATCTGGTTAACTTTGAGAAAATGGTAAGACCCCAGACCTTTTTGGGGATTTTTAGGATTTTCAAGTAATTTATACAGTAATTGTATTTATTGTTTTTAAAGAATTTATTCTTTAAACACTTTCTGCCTCAACAATCTCTGCTTCAAATATACAGCGGATGATTGCCAAGACAATGAAGATAGTTCAGGACTGTAGAAGCCAACCTTATGGTAAGGTTAATCCTGTGACATAATACACAGTACAAAAATCATGTAGATGCTTACATACAGTATATAAAATATTCTTAACATTAAGAAACACTACTTTTTTTACATTTGTGTAGTGCCTTCATCCCCCCAGAAGGGCTTCACAGAAAGAATGTTCTTGGAGTCTCCTGCTATGCGATTATCTACATGTAAGCTAATCTACACTAAGGTCCTGTGGTGAATTTACAATCAATGCTTAATATTTATTTTAATCTTTTTATCTTTTGTCTTTGTCCTCATTCAGATTCAGAGCAGTCACTGACTTTACCTGGTGTGTCCCGCATAAGTCACTACATCCAGAACCTTAACGTGATTGATAATCAGAAGAAACTGACACAGCTTTCCAGAGACTTAGAGCATTAAACAGCACTCACTCATATTAGCTGTTCCTTTCAAGAGTCCAACCCCATATTGGAGGATGAAATAGAGGAAACCATGATAACCTGAATTGGGATTGGAGATTACATTTTCATGAAGGCTTTCTCATATCAGTACATCAGTTCAGTATTGTCCTCTAATGCCTTACAAGTAGTGACCTTTTTGGACAACTTGTGTTTGGTTTATATATCTGCACTCAACCGTTTGTACCATCTACAGTATATGTGATAAGGATGACATACTATACTGAAACTTCATAGAGGTTAACCTTAGTAACAGGCTTAAATTGTACAGTCATTACTAGTCTATCTCAGGTATATTTCAAGTAAATGTGTCAAATTTATTTTTGCTAAATAAATTACTGAAATATTGTTTCAAGTGTCACCTGATGTTAATAACACAAATGTACACACCAAGTCATAAAAATGGAAAGATTTATTTGGAAATGCAAATTGTACATGACCATACAAATAATTAATTACTTTAACAGCCCTCCAATTATCCCCAATATGGGGTGATGTAATTTTATGTCAGATAAGAGTTTTAGTTTAAAAAAGTTTCCTTGCCAAATCATATTTACAACTTAAAAATAAATGTGGGTAGGACAAAAAGTTGGGATAGGACAAAATATAATCAGTGCTTCCTGCTGCAGAAATATTTTTAAAAAAAATAATTTAAAAAAAATAAAAGGAAAAACACGATCTAAAGTTAGGAGGTAAAAATAAATGTCAAAAACTGAGCAAAACATTAAGAACAAGCAAATTGTGTAATGTTTTAATCTAAATTTGTAGCAAGGCTTTTTATATTCCTAAACAATTTGTAATTAAAACATACATTTTGCAGTCAAGATATAACCCTGGAGTAACAAAAACCACAAAAAAGATCACAGCATTTGAACTCTGAGTTTTTAATTATCTCTTGGTTATCACTAACTGTTAAAGGATGATTGTGTGGTGTTCATAGTCAATGGCTGATTTTCCTATCAAACTTGGCCTCAAAGCCATTTTGAATTATAAACAAAATTATATGTAATTATAATACATGGGGCATTTTAAAATTTTTGATTATTAAAATAATCATCATAAACTCTCCAACTCGACAGGTTGTTGTCTGTATGAAAACATTGTTGGAATAACAAAACGAAAAAAGAATGAGAAACAAAAAACAAACAAACAAACAAAAAAAAAAAAAAAAAAAAAAAAAAAAAAACACAGTATTGCACTTAACATACAGATCCTAAAAATCTCCATGCCCATTCTCTTTTCTTCTTGCAGTTAATAAGTGTCTAATGCAGTTGAATGCAGACTCTCTGTCCAAGAGTAGCCATCTCTGGCCACCAGGCACTGCATTAGCATTAATATGCTTTAAATATCAGGATGGCCAGAAACGAAATACAAATGACAAACTGGGCAACTATGAAAACACCTCGTTCTCTCACATCAATAAAGCCAGACACACATGCATGCACACATTCACCAGACAAACAAACTAAAAAGTTGTCTTACACATTCTGTCCCTGGCTAAAACTGCTGCCTTGGACTGGGATTGTCTTTTGCTTAGTCATCATATTTTTTAACATCTATAGTACAGTACTCATTTGTCCGTTGACCATTTTGTATTTTGTGACAATCCCACTCTTACCATATACAGTGGGTTATCTGTACTTTGCACAGATAGGAAGGACTTTGTGTACACAGTGAGCCTCCACTGACTTTCTGCTGCATCCACTATGTGTGCCAGAGGGCACAAGTCTGTCCTATATATCGGCAAAGCACAGCTCTGCTTCAAGGCAGATCATGAGGTTTCATAGGCTTGCTGTGCATCCAGTCATGTCCCAGATGACTTTATAAGGCAACACTCTTGTTAATTAGGTCAGTAGGAGGAAACATTTGCACTTGGAATACAATCCTCAATGGATTTCCAAGCCGATTTGAGTGTGGCACACCTGATCTGAGCACTGCTGTTCAACTTTATCACCTGAGACAGACACCAACAGGAGTCTGCAGAGTTACAGAGACGGACAAAAGAGAACCAAAAAAACCTTGCATCTGAAACCCCTTAGTATTTTCATGCCTACCCTTTAAGATAGCAGAGACAATTATTTTTAAAGTGAACATTAAAAAAAGACAGCAGAAAGTAAAGATTGTAGTGTTGAAGACTGTGCTGGTTTGTAAGTAATGCTGACATTTTAAAAAGCAGTAAGCAAAATGTGAACACATCATTTCTAGCACCAAAACATTAAAAAATCAAAATAAATAAAATCAAAACAGTGATCAATGCATATAAGATTTGTACTGCAGAATGAGTGAGATTTTTGGTCCATAGAACCAGGCTCTAAAAATTGCAACTGATTGTGAAGCTAATACTGGTGTATACAATCCAAACCCACAGCAAAATAAGGCAACATAAAGAACATTTATATATATTTAAAAAAAAAAAAAAAAAAGGGAAAACATTCATTTGGCTTTGAGTTCTTGGGGTGTTTCTGTCCAGTGCAGTGCAATGGATATCCAGTGGTCTTTCATCCTTACTGAACAGTCCCAGGCCTGCTTTAAGCTTCAGATGCAGCCTGAGGTTTCAGCTGTGCTTTTTCCATGGCAGTGCCGTAGGGTGTTCTCTTAAAGAAACCAAGCTAAAGGAAAAACACAGTAGAGTTATATGTTTTAATAATAGTATATACCCTCCTGAATGTATGAGAACTACAAGGTGAATTCTTTTGTTAGTGCTACACTGAAAACATTTGGGTTTATGGCCAAAAGATGAATATAAATAAAAATTCTTTTACTTGCTAATATTTACATCTAGATGTGTGAAACAACTTAGAATATGATACCTTTTGTGGCAGATCTCCCATGTTTTGATGAGCAAAATTATTGGTCATAAAGATTTTTTTTTTAAGAAGAAAATAAAAAAATAAAAAAAACTTGGTTGCATATCCCTTGCTTCCAGTAACTGCATCAAGCTGGTGACCCTCAACATCACTATGGCAGAGATTAATCTTGGTTCCAAAACCTTTGCAACTCATCTCTGCATTTTCTTTGCAAATTCCAATCTGATCTTCCAATTCTTTACTACTGAGGAGTGCATCTTGTGGTATGGCTCTTCTGTTTCTGTTCTTGAAGTCTTCCTCAAAGAGTGGAAAATGATACCCTCATCCCACCCTATGGAGGGTGCTAATGAGGTCACTCACTGTTGTTTTGGGGTTTTTCTTCACAGCTCTCTCACTAGTTATTTCTGCTGCTAATTTGCTTGGGCCAACCTGTTTTATGTCTGGTTGCCAGTATACCAGTGGTTTCTTTACCTTCTATGATATTCCAAAAGGTTGTATTGGATAAGTCCAATTGTTGTGTCATGGCTTATATTCTGCCTATTTTATCACAGACATCTCTCTGGGTTTCATGTTGTTTTACCCTTTTAACAACAAAAAGTATCTTCAAAGGCAAACCCTAAGGCTCAAGCTGCCAGGAAAATTAAATGTACAAAACATTGAACCTTATAGATTTTTGCATTGTGCTGCTGATACAGGATAGGCTGATTAGACAATTGCATGAATGTGCAGGTGTAAAGGTGCTCCTAATAAAGTGGACAGTGAATGTATATTTTATCCAACGTTCATCAATAATCACTCAATTATAAAAACTCTTTCACCATTTGTCATACTCACTTTATACAGAACATAGATGAGCAGAGCCAGCAACAAAAGACCAGCCAGTATTGCCAAAATGATGATCCACAAAGGAACATCATAAGGACTGTCTGGTTTATTCCACACCACAGGTGTTGTCATCTGAAAAAAACATATCTTTATGTAAAAATGAAGTAAAATACCCATAAACCTTAAAATAATTATTTCAATTTATTATTGAAACAATATATATAGCAGATGCATAAGGGTATATTAATTACATATTTAATTACCATTTTAGAGCCACTTGGAATCTCTTTGGGCAATATAGCATAGGGCATCTTTTCCACCTTGTAACTAGCTACACACTCCAGAATAAAATTCTTATATTTTTTCTGCAAGCAAATAAAAAAACCCTATTAGAAATATGCAGACATCATTCAGACTTCTTCCATATATTGCATAAAATATAATACCACAAAATAAACCTCACAATTTGTTTATTAGACAGCAGGTGGCAGTATTCATTCAATGTAGCTGTTCTCAATGAATCCCTGCAACATTCCAATCAGATGAGAACTTGGGGTTTGCAGATAATGAATTTTCAATGTGTGTGTTAACTTAAGCTATGCAGAGCATGTAAGGACTCTCTGTGTTCCTATTTAGAGGTAACAGCTGACTTCCTCAAGAGAACATCCACACACTAACAAGTTAATGTTAATGTTACTGTTACTGGTTAGTGATGTGATTTTCCCCCCACATTTGCCAAATAAAAACATGCCAACAATGCAAAACTGCAGATCATGATTAACATTAACATTTAATTTATGGAATGATGAGGCTGATGTTATGTTGAAAACATTTATAAAAACTGAATTATAGGACTGGTAGATAAATGGATTTAAAACAACATGTTCAGTAATGTAAACACACTTTTTTTGCATGTCCTTACTGAAACTTACCGTGTTGAACGTCTCCCCCCAGATGCGTGAACGCACCTGGAGTATGGCACTGGTACCTTTCTCCAATACACCCACATTACACTTCAGGGTCCAGCACTCAACATTGGAACATGACTGAAAAACAGTCAAGGCAGACAACACAGGGGGATAGAACGTTGACCAAGTTGATCATAAATAAATATTTTCTGGGATAGTCTGTTTTACAAAAGATATTTTTCAGCAAATAATCATGCAATTTGAATAAGAACATAAAATTGGTACTCATTAAAACCAAGTTTTAGTGAGAAGACTCAGTAAAACAAATTAATTAAAAAAGATGGAAAGTTAGATGGTCATGACAGATTTACATGCCAAGGGGTTTGACAAGAGCTAATGTTATTGTCACAAGGCAATATAATGCTGACTTTAGTTGCAGACTGAAATCAATTTTTCTGGTTTTACAATCACTTTGATATAAAAATGAATATTATGGGGATCTAACACAGTTGGCTTGAGAAGAGAAATATTAGTACAGTTGTATTTGAAAGAAGAGATTGCAGAAGGGCAGGAGGAAAATGCTAGACTATTATATTACACCATCTTTCTTTGTGCATCTCTAACTAGGCACAGTGTTAAATGTAGCTATAAAAAGGAACAGTTTAAATTGCTCTATTGGGTGTTCAACATTTAACCAGTTAGATAGGAACAGAATAACAAAAGTCAAATGGCAAGTGATGTTTACCATATTTCCTACCCAAAGTGGCTACTTTAACCCAAAGCGGCATACACACAGACACCATTTAAGCTGGCTGGTCAGCCAGAGACAATCTTTAACCACACCTAACATGACTCACTTCATTCTTCTGTGCATGACTTAATGGTCCAGTGGTTATTAGTTCTAAAATAGGCAAGCCCTCATGAGGATGAATATGTATTTGTAAAGTTCACTCAATTAGTTTTAACACTATTAAGTATCTATTGAGACTGTATTTTCTCCCTCTGCCTCATCTTGTTTAATGGGAAAGATTTCTGTACTCTCACCAGGTTTGTCATATCAGCCAGCTCTCCCTTGTGTGTTTCGCGCTTCTCAATGTGGTGATTCAATAAAGGAGGTTGCACTGTAGACTGCTGAAGCTGGAGAGAGAAAGAAACATTGAGCGGAAACTTGACGCCCATTTGCGTAATCCAGATGCTGAGCTCACTGTTTAATCTAACCCACCCACTGACTCACATGGACACCACTCAGAATTTCACATGTGGCATTACCAAAATTATCCAAACCTCTGTCTACTGGGAAACATTATGCATTTCTCACAATCACACTAGCCTACAAATACACTAGATCACCAAGACAAATGTAATGAAACTAATGTTATAGTTTTTAGGAAGGATTGTTTAAAGATTGTTATGGAATAGATTACAGGTTTGCTAGGGACTTGATGACTGTAGAGTCTACAAATGCATCCAATCAAAGAGAACAGAGCCAGAGATAAACACCAAGCTCAAAAGACTTGTGACTGAGACTAATCATCCTACGGAAGAGGATGGGGTAGTACAGGTGTGCCTTGTGGGACAGTGTATCTGGACAAGAGAGCAGTGGTGATAATAGTGTACTCCTTTGCACCATATGCTGGTGTGTGTGTGTGTGCACAACAGAACTTTTATGAAGAACATGACAAGTGGTTTTATATATAATGACTTTCTAAACATGGTGTTTTCGTGTGTTTGTGCTTTAGTGGTACAGCATGGAGGTGTTCACTGTCTGAGAGGGTTGGTTCTGTTGGTGTCAAGTTTTACTTAACTCATTTACTACCAAGCTATACATCTTTACATATAGACTGTATGCTGTGACACATCTGCTCTCCCTTTCTATGTTTCTTTAATGAACATTTTCATCCATGTAAGCAATAAACTCAAACAGCACATTTAATGAATTTTCTCCAAATTCCTTACCTTTATGCTCATGGGGTTCACAATATTGTATGTTGTGCAGTTTACAGGCCCCTCAGTGATAATGTCCAGAGGGTACATAAATCTCTGGGAATGCAGCTTCATGGGACATTTCAGTTGAAGGAGTGTGTGACTAATACGGCTTGGACCATTATTTACCAACTGGAAAGGGAAGATTAAAGGGAGAAAGTAAAAAAGTGAAATAAAATTTGTTGATATTTTGGGATATCCATACATATAAAATCAAAATATCAACTAATTTCACAAGTGTAAAGCTATATACATGCATTCAGTATCTAATGTAATTTATATCAATTTCTATAATTTCTGACAAGTTCATCATGTGTATTAATATGGACTACGTGCATTAATTTAGGAAAATAAGCAAATATTCAAATACTTAGGGGTGGTGTCTTTTGAGGAAACACTGTGTTTGTCTATACCTTTTATAGAGGAAACAAACTAGCCAGAGATTTGACCACCCCTTACCATTCTTAGTTATTACAGATAAAGTAATACATTTAGTTGAATTTACATGCAACTACATTTTCAAGGCAGCTGAGGTTCTTGTGCACATAAAACTTCAGTCGATGTTCCAGGTGACTTAAAAATACATACAGGTGGGTGTTTATATGTCTGACTCTACATAAAACAAAATGATGATGAAATAACGTGTGTAGTTAAGTATAGTCAATTCCTGTCATTTTTTGAATTCTTTCTGCAGCTATGCACACAGTAATGTGATTAGAAAGCACAATGACTGGCGTCCAGGGTATTAGACACAGCAAGAGTCCTTACCTCATAGATATGCTCCACTGGAGGACCAATGTCTTGCTCAACTGCAACATTCTTGGTCACCTTCCAGTATGGAGAAGGGAAGAAGACCTTATCTGGTCGGGACACTCTAACAGCAAGAGAAAGAGCGACTGAGCAGGTAAGTACGAAACAGAAACAACTTTACAATGAGAGTCCAAGTCAAACAGGTCCACATTGTTCCTGAACTCACCCCTGTAAAATGACATCTGCCTTGACCACCACCTCTAGCTTATAGGGGACAACCTCACTCTGAGAGTTATTCTCATTTTTACTATAGAAAGAGAGAGAATAAGCAGGGTTGCAAAAAAGGATTTGTAATAGCTCCACATAGGTTACTCAGCATAGGTGTACATGCTGTAGTATAAGCATTGAATTGTGTGTGCGTGCATGTTCGTTTGCCTGCTACCATACCTGCGAACCTGCAGGTCAAAGTGTACCACCTTCTGTGAATCCTGTACCCGAGGCACTGTGAAACGCAGACCTGCCCACAGCTACATGGAAGATGTTTAACAGTGACACATTTTCCATTTCACTATAGGTACTAAAACATATTAATGCAATAGCTCTTAAATGCGTGTACAAAATATCTCCTTGATATATCCTATAGAATATATACAATATGAGGAGGATGTGGTGGTTCAGGGGTTAAGGCGTTGGACTACAGATTGCAAAATGCAAAACCCGGGTCTACCAAGCTGCCACTGCTGGGCCCCTGTGCAAGGCCCTTAATCCCTTAATTGCTCAGTTGTATAAAATAAGATATGTTGCTCTGGATAAGGGTGTCTGCTAAGTGCCATAAGTATAATATTATATTCAAATAAAGAATTCAGGGCACAATGATCAACCCAGTGTATTATAACATGAAAACTTACATTGGTGCCAGACTTCATGGGATTTCCTAGGTCACAGATGAGGTAGCGTGTCTGGTTCTCTGTCTCATAACTGCAAGTCAGCTGAGTCAGATTCTAGACAAGAACAAATAACAACTAAAGTGATTGCTTCAAGCATTGCAGCAAGAGTTTGGGGAAAGTCGACATACTGGTGTGATGGACAGGTGTCCACAAACCTTTGGCTATATAGTGCATTCACTCTTCTATATCTACAAATACTTCATGTGTCACATATATTCAAAGGCGAAGCCACACACACACACAAAGACACAGACAGAGAAAAAGACACACACACAAACTCCATGAGTTACCTCATTATTGCGGGCAATTCCACTGTAGTCCGCTTCCGAAGGAAGCACCACGCAGAGCTCAGCTTCATAAGCACCACCTCCCTCATTACGTGCATTAAAAGTCAGCGTTAGTGCATTATCATCCCCTATGTACACTTCTTTCCTGTCACTAAAGGAAAAAAAAAAAAAAGTGATACACCTACTACAGTAATAACTATGGGGAAATCTAAAACAAGAACATAAAGTAAAACAAGAACAAAAAACTCTTGACTTGATTGGTATTCAGCTTTTAGCAAAAAAAAAAAAAAACAGCTAAATGTACATTAAAAATTAATATTATCACAAATGTTTGGTTGGGCCAGACAGCATCTAATGATTCCAGAATGCTGAATTCTCAAATTCTCGTCAAACCCAGCTTCAAGGAAGTCCTTATTCCACAGAGAAAACAATATGTTTCCTATGTAGCAATACAGCCATACAAGCATCAGAACACAAGCTGTGGTTGTTAAACACCCCCCCCCCCAAGTACCCTCCTCTATTGTGTCACTGCACCTTCCCCTACTTTTTCTCCACAGCACCAAGCACAACAGCAAAATTCCATACAAAGGCCACACAGATGCTTTCAATTATTACTTGGCCTTGTAAAGCTGTGTTGAAGCAAAATTTGAATACATGTGATGGACTATAAGCTGCAAGAGTCCCAATAGCCTGGTTTAAAATATTACCTATGAGACAATACATTGCACATTTTTAGATTTAACATTCACATAATATACTTACATACATCATAGCATCCTATTCAGCTAATGTGGCCTTTGTAAGATAATGACAGGAAAAAACTTACAAACTGAGGCACATGGAAACAATTTCATATGAAATGAGCAGAAACTTGGTGAATATCCTAAACCTGGTGCTAAGAGCAGAACTGTTGTAGTTTAAAGGCCTTGGTAAAGATTATAGACATGACTAAAAGTTGACTTTGGCCTCAAGAGGAAACCCCCTACACCCATTGTCTCCTCTTACAAAAATGAAATAATTAAAAATAACTTGGAGAATCTCCAGCTCAATTTCCCTGCTTTAGGCCTGTACAAATCAAACTAAACTACATGCAAACAAAGTAAACTAAGTAAATTAAAGGTCTTGTTTACATAAAAGTAAATATCATTGTTTTTGTAGAATCAAGCTACATATTTACAAAATTAAAACAGAAGTACAGAAGCAGAGGAAGACAAAGCCAACTGTGAATTTTCCAGGCCCAACCTTCATCTTATTTTCCACAAACCACCGGCAGCCAATACCAGAATGTGAAGCACAGCACTCCTTCCTGTTTTCACAATGAACAGTGTGTGTGTGTGTGTGTGCACCCTTACTAACATCACATTGGTACAGGAACATTTTTACTTTTAATGATTAATCAATTCTCTGCTATTCATCCAACGTATTTACAAAAAAATAAAATATTTTGGATTTTCTCATTTGCATGCTTATTAGGGTATTGTTTTCCAATGTGTTTTCCAAGGACTCCAGACAATTGTTTACCAACTACATAAACACAAGGCCTGAATCATGTTAAGCGGTCAACATTGCATGTAGAAATATGCTTCCTTTGCTAAATGACTTACCCCTTTACAGAAAGTTTCAGGTCAGGGACACAGATGTTGTCCTCTCCACAGTCCAGTAAAATCTGGGCCTGGAAAATCAAGAACATAACAAAAGATTATGTATATATCTGTCCTGAGCTAAATGTTAAACAACGCAAAATGTGTGATTATTCAAATCAAAGTCATACTGATCAGCTATAATGACAGTCATACTGTACCCTTAATACCTAACCAAATCAAATCATGCTGAGAGAGTTTAAATAATAAGAAGAATAAATATATGCGACAAGTATGTAAGCATCTGGTTTGTGTCCAGAAATAATAATAGGAATCTGAAGGGTTGAACTGGAGAGAAGACATGCGTTGGTGCATATAAGGGACAGATGTATGCTTGCCTAGATCATCAAGAGAATCACTATCACACAAGCATTACAATACATGACAGCAACATGCACCCACAAAATGCACACACCACAGAGGACTAATACTAACTTTGCCTTATTCATAGGCAGAAAAGGGGGTGGGGGAGGATAAAGAAACTTTTGTATTGACTCTACATGTGTAAAAAGAGAGAATCCAACGATAGATAATTAGTTCAGCATGATACTGCAAGTCTTGCGTGTATGGGGATGACGATATGGACAAGAAATAGAAGTGGGAGATTAGAAAGAGTGCAGCACCCTCCCTGTAATCAGACCTCAGTGCGCTCTAATTAAAGCCATGGAGAGAGGTTGCCTCCTGCATGGCTCACTAAAGCTGTGTGCTGGCCTGGGCTCAACTGCCCAAGTAAAGGGAAAAACTAAAATGTTTTCAATGTTTTGTTCCAGCCACTATAAAGACTGAAAAAATATATATTTATAAATGTTTTAATTTTAGTACATCAACAAGTAGATCAGTTTGGTACATCAACAAGTAGATTAGCATCATGGGAACAATTATCCAATTAAGCAAAACAATCAATATTGGGCTTTAGGAGCATCTTTTACTCCAAACAGTAGTAAATAACAGGAAGAAATATCATGCATAAGTTCTATAAAGTAGAAAAAAATAGGAAAAATAAAAAATGTATTTTTTTTTACAAGTAAGAAGGAGAAAACAGATATGCCCATTAAGCAGGAATAAATGCAAAAGGTCACAGTTTACACTGAGAATGAAAACTCTGCTATAATATTTTCAGCATATTCACACAAAGAGATAACTAAGAATATGGGATAGATAGGCTTACTAGAAAAAAAATAATTAGATTTTTAAGGTCATCGTGTCTGTAGTGGAATACTTTATGGGCTCTGGGGATTGCCTGTGTAAAGAGCAAAGTTTCATGAATTCATTACTCCACTATGGTCCATGTGGAGCACATTATCAAGAAAAGAAAATTTACTGAGAAGCACTAGCAACCCTCTTATATAGAACATGGTAGAATGCACCAAAATATATATTAATATATTTTTTGCATGCACACAGATTTCTGTAAAGTCACTCTTGTCCTATTAACATTGCTTTAATTCCCTTTCAATTTCACTTTGTTTGACTTTACATAGGGAACACAACAACTTGAACAATAAGATTTATTACTGTTTTTCCTTCTTAAATCAATATTTAGCATGAGAACAACTATAGATAATGCCTTTAAATCCAGTTTATTCCCAAGTATGGATTGAACACAACACACAAAAGCAAGAAGGTAAATTTGCTTTTGAAACTTTAGGTATGTTTCTTTGACTGTGTCCATGTGGTGTACATGATATATGACAGCTAAGCTTACATATATAGAGTTTTGCCAATATAGGAAAATTGAGACAAATACAAAATCCAACCAGATGCAAAATGGGCTGTAAAAGGCACACCCAAAAACCTATGACTAATGGACCAGTCCACATTAGTCCCGCAAACTACTTCTGTTGGAAATCTCTCCCTGGTGTATATGCATTGCATTTTCTTTCCAGATCTTTTGGAGCACTTCCCAGATGTATGTTTTGTGGATGGGAGGAAAACTGGAGTAAAAGAATGGAGGAGGGAGAACTGGGCATACCCAAAAGCCTGACCTGCCAGCTTTTTGAATGCAGACCATATATTTAAATGTTTATACCTTCTGCTCAATTAGCTCAGTGGTCTGGTAGTTGAGAATTGGCCATAGGCCATGTCTGTCTGCAGGAGCCTGTGCATCCAAACTGAAGTTGAGGGCAATAAAGATGGGGGATAGCTTATCCCGAAAATCCTTTTCATCCTAAGCCAGAACAGAGGACAATAATCAGATTGTTTGGAGATAATCTCAAAAATAAGAACCACCTGAAACAAATTGCAGTGCATTTCTAAAAATTAAAGAAATTTAAATTCAAATTAAAATAAATAAAAAAAAGCCAAGTCATATATGATGATCCAGTGGTTTCACTTCACTTTATCTACAAAATACTGTTAAGTTAATAAAATTGTTAATATATGAAATAATATAAAGTTATGGTTATCTTTTAACTCACCCTCAGATAGATTTTGGTCTCATGGCAGACTTTGGCTTCATTTGGCACCTCAAGCGTCCTCTGCAGGCTGGCCTGCTGAGTGTCTAAAAACAAAGCCCTACGAACAGCTCCCTTCTGCTTCAGCTTATCCAGCTGCACTTCTACATTAAACACTAACACACACACAGAATAGGTTTTACTAGTTTATAGTACATGCAGGTATGTAGAAATACTAATGAAAGTGGACAAAATAAAGACAAGTACAAAGCTGTCCCCTCAACTCTGTAAAACATAAAAACAAAATAGCGGCTATACTCAAATAAGCTTTTAATAGCAATGCCAGGATGCAAGAACATCTCACAGACTAGGCTTTTTAATCAGTCTGCAAATATGTATTAATGCAAAGCACCATGCAATTACCTAGCTAAGTGTGATTATATTACCTTACTTTACACCCTCTCTGATAAGTTTTTGGGCAAACCACTAACTTGACTGGGCAGCACATTGGAGGTTTCACTTGCTTAGTAGACAGCTAATAAATGCGTGAAAAGTAATGTATAAGCAAAGATAAAGTCATGGAAATATGGAAAGAATTACATAACCAATATTAAAAGCTGATAAGCAGGACATGTCCCCACATGTTAGGTTAGGATGCACATGGCAATTAGTTGCAGTCAAATCTAATGTAGAAATATATATGGAAAATGCCTTCAAGATTCTAATTATAAATATTTCATATATAGCTACTCATGATATCCTTCTACAAAGACTTTATCAAGTAGCTGGTTTTCAGGGATACTTTTCCCTGTGAATTTGGGAAATTGTTTTTCATCGAGGGCTCAAATCTCCTATGGCGTTCTTGGGTCCTTTGCTTTTCTCGTTGTACATGCTTCTACTTGGTTATATCCTTCAGAAACATAATTTATCATATCATCTCTACACTGACAACACTCAATTCTATTTTCCTGTTAAAAACAATAATTGCTCTATGTCCACTCTGTTTGCTTGTCATCAGGACATTAAGTGCTGGCTGGATCTGAATTTTTTACAATAAAAAAAATAATGACAAAACCAAAATAATAGTTTTTGGTCCAACGACTGTGTCTTCTGGTCTTATAGAGCAGCTTGGCCCTTTGTCTGCAAATGTACATGATCATATTAGAAACCTTGGTGTTGTTTTTGATCCTATGTTGTCCTTTGATAAACCGATTAGCACTGTTGTGAAAAGCAGCTTTTTTCAGTTAAGATCAATTGCTAAAAGTCAAGATGCTGCTTTCTATTAAGGACCTTCAAACTATAATTCATGCTTTTATAACTTCGAGATTGGATTACTGCAACTCTCTTTATTTTGGCTTGCCTAAATCATCTCTCGACCGGTTACAACTGGCACAAAATGCGGCAGTGAGATTACTGACTGGCACCAGAAAACGTGAGCACATTACCCCAGTACTTGCCTCATTGCACTGGCTCCCGGTTAAGTTCCGTATTGACTTTAAGATTTTACTTTATGTTTTTAACCTTTACATGGTTGTGCTCCCCAGTATATTTGTGACCTCCTCACTCCGTACCTTACCCCTAGATCTCTTCGGTCTTCTAACCAATTCCTTCTCTCGGTTCCTCGTGCACATTTTAAAACTAAGGGCGATCTGGCTTTTGCTACGGCAGCTCCAAAGCTGTGGAACAATCTCCCTCTTCATTTAAGATCTGCTACCACTGTCTCATTGTTTAAATCTGCTTTAAAAACCCACTTTTATTCTGTACGTTTTAACTCTGTTTGAAGGTGTAGAATTTTATGTGTTTTCTTTTGGTTCGTTTTAGATTGTGTTCTTACTTTTGCACTGTTCTTGTGTGTTTTTATTTGATGTACAGCACTTTGGCTGCAACGGCTGTTGTTTTTAAATGTGCTTTATAAATTAATAAACTAAACTAAACTACTATTTGAAAGAACTGTTATATATGTATAATAGAAGGTATTTGAGGTCTGTTGGCTCACCTAGTTTTTCTGGAAGGTGCTTTCCATTGGCTGTAAGGCAAAAGCTCAAGTTGACGCTGCAAGAGGTCAAATAAATTTTAATAAAAGAGACATGAGAGCCATGTATGTGCATGGCAATACATCCTCACATACACATGCTCTGTCACATTTGTACATATACTTTCTCATTGTACAGAGACTGTTTAAGATTTTGATGTTTCATAAAATTTCTTACAAAAAGAACACTTCTGCTTCGTTATTCTCTTATTGAAAAGAAAAAAAAAAAACAACTGTAAATATCTAAAATACCGTCATCTCTTGGCCTCCTGAAACTATTCACTGAAGAAATTTCAGAAGGCCAAGAGATGCCGGTATTTTAGCATAATATGATTATGACACTATAAAAACATACTTCCACAAAAACTATGACAATGAAAACTAAATTAAAAGAAATAATCTGATAAAAAAATACAAAAAGGAAATTATAAAATTTTTCAAGAGCTGAATAAAGTTGGATATATACAGTAACAAATGGCCAGCACAGTTAAACAAAAACTGTACACAAAACTGTACCAGCACAGTCCAGACCTCCCATGACCTGGGCTACAATAAATAGGAATGTATTCCCATGTGTATCCCTAAGCATGTGTTTGCTTTGCATCACGTGTGTATGCATGCATGCTTTACACGCATGTGCAGCTTGGCGTGCCCTGATCTTTTCCAGCTGTGTTCCACCACTAAACAATATCTCATTCAAAGTCACCCTTGGCTCTCCTCACTCTCTCTTCAGTTCCCCACTCCTCCCCCACTACAGCCTCACCATTACCAGGCAACAAACTGTAATCAAGACATGTGTATACACACTTTTTCCTGTATGAATCAGACAAGGGGAAGGTCAGAAATATGAGCACAGGCACAACTTTGTAGCCCCGATCAGTTTCCTCTCCCTCAGTAGATGACGGAAAATCAGGATGCACATTTCTAAATACTGACACCAGAAATGGAAATGGGGGTTTCTTGCATCTCACCACATTCCTGTTCATCATCTACACTGAGAGACAGTGCTTCAAGTTAAATTCATGCTGAATGCTAATGGTCTCAGCTTAAAAACCATGACTCTACAACCGGGCTATGCAATTGGCGACCCGTGGGCCGAATCTGGAGGTAATTTATTCTTAATAATTAAGAATAAATTTATTAATTTATTAGCCTAGTGTGAAAAAGACAACTCTAGAATACATTTAGTTTATTAAAACAACGGAAACTGTGAAACAACCCTACTAAACTCTAAATGAGTGCAAAATGGCTCTCATGTGTCCAACCACACTTTCAAAGGCAAACTGTTCCTTTAAATGGTGCCTAAATTCACCATTGTCATGGTTCTCTACAGTAACATGACTGTTCTTTAGCCTGGTTCAAATACTCATGCTAATGTTTTACGTTTAGTTAGAAGAACAACTCAGAAGATACACTTTTAGAGTCTTCTTAAGTCTTTATACAGAATGAACCTTACTTTATTATTATAGAATCAATTATTTATTACTCATACTATATGGTAAACGTTAAAAATGGTAGAACTCTTAAAAATCCATCTGAATGCTTGCACCATTAATAACTCTGACTTTGGGAGGTTTCATAGCTATAATGGAGATCAGATTTGTCCTGACCATGAAGCTGGGAGAAGCGATGCTTAAACTATAACAAAGTAGCACTGTGAATTCCATTACAACCTGTGCAGACCTAAACAATATCATCAGCTCTTCACAGATCATATCCTTTATGGGAGAGTAGCCAGATGGAATCCACTACCGAGAATAATGTTATGCCTGGAGTTTACAAAAAAAAACCAAGTGGCAAAATCCCAAATCCAGGTTTCTGACATCCAGGAATAACAGCACAATCAAAAGGTGCATAATAACATGATTATGAAAGTAAATACTTAGCTTACTTATATACTTAGTAAAGTATATTATTTTTAAATAAGTCTATTTATATCAAAATACTTACAATTATTTTCTTTCAAGAACTCAAGGAAGTACTAGTACTTGCCTCCAAAAGCACTAGACAACCCAATATTTCACTCTCACTCACTCATTTTCTACCGCTTATCCGAACTATCTCGGGTCACGGGGAGCCTGTACCTATCTCAGGCGTCATCGGGCATCAAGACAGGATACACCCTGGACGGAATGATTATTTGCATAACCCTTGCTTACTTACAACAGTAACTAATATTTAATGTGATGTAATTCATGATTGTAACAGCAGAATGAATTCAGAAATCTACAGAAACATTGTCAGCCAATTTACAGAACAATCCAACCAATCTAACTGAAAGAAACTTCTTTGTGCAGCAAGACAATGACCCAAAACACAGTCACACAACAAAGGACTACAGGTAAAATGTTTTAGACTGAACAAGTCAATCACCAGGTCCATCTGAGCATGCAATTCATCTCCTGAAAAAGAATACTAAAGGAAAATTCCCCCAAAACAAACAACTGAAATGACTGCAGTGCATACCTAGACAAACCTAACCAATGACTATCTGTTTAATTACTTTTGCTCTAAAGTCAGTAGTCTTCCACCAAAGACAAAATCCTCTAAGATGATAATACCATCTATATGTAGATATCAGAAAATGCATGGTGAAATTCCAATATATCATCTCACAGTGTACAGAAAAAAGCGCATTGCCCTTGCCATTCAAATACATTTGCACACACACGGTAACAAAAAGTTACAATAGAAAAGTAAAACATACCAAGAAACATGTGAGGTTTGGTTTCCACTGCTGATGCTGCAGGTCTTCTCCTCAGGATTAATCATTATTGGGTACACAAGTAAGGTGGCACTTGCATTAACAATTGGCCGAGATCTGCAGAATATAATACAACATTCTACTTCTCTATAACGTGCACAGATATTAATATGCCTGCAAAAAGAAAACTAACTGGTTCACCTGTAAAGAACTGCCTTGTCAGCTCCAAAAGCTCCAACAATGAGGTCTATATTGAAAATTAGGTGAAAAAGATTCCAGAATGTATTTGTCTATTTTTGGATTTATTTCATTATAAAACAAAGATGAAACATGGTCATCCCACACTTACCTGGGTAGCCATTGTGGTCCATATCTTTTCCACCTTTCATGGTATATCCAAAACTTGCAGGAAGAATGGGAGTGGCAGCTGATGACCACTGACCAGCAATGACTTGAGAGGGCTTCTCCTGAAGTCCCTTAGCATAACCATTATAAATAAAGACTAATCCTTGTTCATCTTTCCCACCAAATGGACTACTGATAGCAATGTCTAATGGATCATAGATAGATAACACATTAAATATAGGAACAGTAAAAATGTCAATCATAAGAAAAACAAGCAAAAGACAGACATACTGTACAGGATCAAAGAACAATAAGTATCAAAGCTCTGGTACTCACCATTAAAGCCATCTTGGTTGAGATCTCCCAATGGTGTGATTGAGCTGCCAAAACGACTGAAAATTTGTGTGCCAGTGAGGTGAGGTAGATGTGGTGCAAGCTCCAGAGGACCCGTCTGTAGGTACACATAAACCCGCCCTAATTCCTCCAACCTCCCATCTGTGTCACGCACCATGAACATAGGCGCACCAACTAACAAATCTGTAAGTCTGTATGTAAGAGGATAGAGAGCAATCAATATACACAATACGCATACAATAAAACGCAAATACAAGCATTCACTATGACATGTATAGTGCTAAAATGACTAACCCATCATTGTTGATGTCTGCAGCAGCCACGGCATAACCAAAATAGGAACCCATCTGTAGGAGATTTTAGCACATTACTCATCAACATAAATCATTTATGGAACACTTCATTCAAATTTAGAATTTATTTTTGTAATTTATTGTTAATTTTGAAATTTCCAATTTTCTCAAGATGACAGGAAGAAACATTAAAACTGCTGACAGTAGAAGTGAATAACATTAATGACAATGGCAGCTGTCAAGGAGTGCCATATGTCTGAGAGCTGATGTCTGTTCAGTCGCTCTCTAAGTGCCACCGGTTAACTCGACTGTCTGTTAGAACTAGAAACTACATACCAGAAACACCCCATAGGACCTGCCATAATTAACATCAAATCAACATAGTTTTGCACTTCTGTATGTGCAATGTGAAATCAATCAGAGCATTATAGTCAAGTAAACTTTAATGTTAAGTAAAGAGTTACCTTTAAACTCAACAATAAGCGAGGGTTATGGCCAATCACAAAGTGCTATAGCTCAAAAAGCAAACCTTTAAAATAAAAGCAAATCTTTTTTTATTTCATCAAAAGTATGCTGCAGTCTGCCAAACAGAAAGAGCCAGACTATAATTCGAATCGGTCAGTTCTACTGACCAAGTGACCAAGTCCTACCTGTTCACCAATAAAGGTTTTCATGGTTTCCAAAGAGCCATTAAGAATCAACACCTGTGGAGAATTTCAAACAACATTTCAAACACTTAATTTTAGCAAGATACAAGCTATTTATGTGACTGAAAATAACAATATTTATGTAAACAGTTTTATTTTTAGTACGCTTATTTACTCCCAACCAAAATACACATAAATGGTAAGAAATTTCATGCAATCTTAAAAAAGAATTATATGACATGATACCTGACCATGTAGAAGTACACCTCTTGGAACACCGGTCACAAAGTCTGAGACACAAAGAGTAGAAAGAAGAAAACAAGGAGAATGGAATGATAAAGACAAAATGAGAAAGAGACCTAAATATTCAGATTGAGCTTTTCATCAGTGCAAAGTTTTAAAATTTTATAAACATAAATTGATTTATGTTACAAATAAAATGTATTAGCAAACCTAATCAAACAAATGAGCCAAAATTATTATACTCCATTAAATGATTGACAAAAATTATTACATATCTGTGACTGGTAAAAGTATCTGAACCTTTGCTTTCAGCATCTGTTGTGACTATGTATTTAGTTATTGTTGCAGAAGGAAAGTTGTCGGTAACTGTTGATTAGTCCAACACAAAGGCTTGGAAGAATTTTATCCCAAACCTCAGTGCTGGCCTGATCAACAGTTACCGACAACTTTACTTCTGCAACAATAACTAAATAAGTTGTGATTACTAAGGCTTGGAAGAATTTTATCCCAAACTTCAGTGCAGAACAGCTTCAACACTGCGATTTTGGTGGGTGTCCTCACATGAACTGTACATTCCACAACATTTCTTTTGGGTAAAGGTCAGAACTTTGACTTATCCATTCTAGACAGATGAGAGTGCTTGTTGTTGTCTTGGTGTATGACTTACTTCATGGACAGAGGTCTTGCCATTTTCCATTAGAAGTCACTGGTATAACTCTGAATTCATTGTTGCACTTATGATGGGATGTTGTCCTGGCCTAGATGCAGCCATACAAGCCCAAAGCATGATAGTACCACCACCAAGTTTCACATATGGTATACAGCTATTATTCTTAAATGCAGTAATTTCCTCTCTCAAAAACTTGGTGAAATGCTTCTCATTTTAACCAAAATGTTTTATTTTGGTCTTATACGTCCACAATGTTTTTTCCAATTGTCCTCTTGCTTGTCCATATGATCTTTAGCAAACTTCATGAGCAGCAATGTTCTTTTTGAAGAGTAGTGGCTTTCTCCTTGCAACTCTGCCCTGCACACCAATGATGTTCAGCGTTCACTTGATAGCAGACTTGTGAACATTAAAATTAGCCAAAGTAAGAGAGGCCTTTAAATGCTTAGAAGTCACACTTAGAAGAGACCAAACAGACTATTACATGTCTTCCTTCTGGAGTGATCTTTGTTGTTTGACCATTTCTTGGGACGGTAGCAGTGGTAAATTTCCTCCATTTGTGCAGAATCTCTCCCACTATAGATTTGTGGAGTCCAAAATCTTTAGAGATGGTTGTATAACCTTTTATAGCCCAAAGAGCAACTTCCACAAACACGCGTCATGAATATCCGACTGATATATCCCTGTTCTTTAATTAAAATAGGGCACTCACTGACACCTGATTGTCATCCCAGGTCAACCTAGAGGTTCCCAAGCTTTACCAAGAATTACCAAGTATAAGAGATTTGATTTGTTTGACTGGGTTCACTTTGTCTTCTTTTAGGACTTGTGAAAATCTGATGTTTTGGATCATATTTTTAGCAGAAATATAGAAATATCAAAAGGGTTCACAAACTTTCAAGAGACATTGCTTGTTACTGGTATGTAATGTGTTGGGCATTTATAATACTGCAAGTTTTTTTTTTTTTTTTTGGTTTTGTTAAATTTTAGCCTGTGCAGAATATGGCTACTTTTCTTTCCCTTAAAATTCCCTTACTGGGATATACTTGTGCTAAAATTACGCCCAATCATCTTTGTTTATTTTAGTTCGTAGCTCTTCATTTCATTTATCTTCATAATGCACTTATAGCACAAGCATGGCAAAAGATTTTAATCTGACTAAATGCTGAGTTCTCTAAACTCTAAAAGTGCTTCTTTTTTTTTTTAAAGAAAATCACAGATAATTCACTTTTGAATTCAATCCCAAAGATACATAGCTGGGAAGAAAAGGAAAGCAAAATTTACCATTCCCCCATATCAATCACAGAGACAGTACCCAAATAACAGGCATCTGTCCTATGACAGCATAAACAGTATGAAATGATGTTTTTTTGACTGGCCCTGTTATATGTCATATGACCTGACTGGTGGTGATAAAAAGCTGATTTTGGGAAGAGAATCTGCAATAAAACACATCATTTACCATGATAAAATGTAAATGTAATACACACACCGCAAAAAAGTTCAAATATACTAAACTCATTCAAATAGATATGTCAAACACTTAACACCTCACTTGACATTTGACATACAGCCAGAAAAAAGGCCATTGCCCTATTTTAATATAATTTGATAAAGTTTAACTTCAAATCTCTCTGCATTTACAAGTATTGGTTCACTTGACTGTGTTTGTAAGTGAGAAGTGTTGTTAAGTGAAAGTTTGCAAAGTCTATAACTAGTTACAACTTCCAGAGATACCTCCATGATAACTTCCAAAGAGCTGCTTTTACTTTTCTCATTTTCAATACGTTATGAAAAACACGTGCACTTGGCAGTGGAGTCCCATTAGAAAATTTGCTGGTGGTTAAATTCCTTACCTTCATCATCATCTCCGTTAAATTCTCCTACTGCAACTGAGTATCCTAAAAGTCAGATCACATTACAAGAATTATAGTTTAAGCAGACCAGGTAGAAGTAGTTCAAGTTGTCTAATGACCAATCTGTTTTACTACAGTAACAAACATGCATAACATATTTTGTGAATTATACATTTACAGAGAACAAGTATAAAAACTTTACCCATGTAGCTGTCATCAAAGTTGATCTCTTTTTTCTGCTTGGTCTGAATTTGGCCTGCCACTGATGTTAGAAAATAGCCTGGGTAGTAGGCCTTGATTATTTCCTCCTTCACAGCAGAGATAAGTTGTCCTGACAAAAAAACAGACAGTCACATAAATTCTGTTGCTGATTACAGAAACCCAGAGGTTTGGTGACACTGGCACAATGTATCTCTATATCTGATAGTTTTACCTTGCCAAAAATAGCTGCCAGGTCCTCCAAGCACAACCTTCCCATTCTGTATTTCAACATAAATTTACAAATAATTAAACAAAGATCTTTTGAATGTATAAACAGCTAAAATGATTCAAACAACTGACCTTCGTGAAATCAGCACTAAATCCACCTTGACAATAACCTTGCCCCTTCATTCCATGGAATTCTGAAAAACATGAATTACTTGAGTTTTAAACTAAGATTAAACTAAGAGTTGTTTAATTTTCAAATCTGAACAGATTCATTTTATATATCAGCACACGGCAGTTCTGCCTATAGGATGAACAGCAAAAATAATATGAATGCACTCTTTCTAATATGTTATTGTTTCTATTGTATCAGCTCATATGCAGGGATTTGTATGGTGAATGTGCCACATAATTCAAGATGATTAACAAATATATGTTATTCTTTTTTAAAAGCAACACGTCTTTATTATTAAAGCAGTGACTTTTTTTAGTAGTTTATGTATTCACAATAGAAGTCTTAAATGTCTGTTTTGTAACATTTCTTTAACTTTTTAAGCAGAAGAAAATCTTTAGAACATAGGTGTTTATACTTTCTGCACTCTTAGTGCAAAGACTATTTTAATGACTAAAAAGCTGTATTCATTTGTCGTATTAACTTAAAAAAAAATTACCTGTCTTATAGACACTCTACAACTCTTTTTAAAAAAAAAAAAAAAAAAAAAAAAAAAAAAAAACACCTCATACTATAAATGCAGTTCTATTTAGATGTAGTGAGTGATATACCTGTGCGGCAGGGAGCATATTCCACAAATTTGGTGAAGTTTTTAATGGACAGGTAGCAGGAGCCAGTGACATCTGCCTCAGGTGTGTCCTGTTGAGTTTTCCAGGAGTAGAGAGGGGCACAAGCCTAAGGGGTGAGTTACAAAAATGTAGTATGGAGGTTAGTTGCATAAACAAATACACAGTTGAGCAAAAAAGATCTCATAATGTCAGTGCTACATATGGTGTAAAATAAGTGAGTCTTTCAAGGACATAAACAAACTCAAGCATTATTCACAACACTCCAAACCACAAGCTGTAATGTATATGCACAAACAACTTGCTCTGTTCTAACACTATTCTTAAATAAGAGCACATCATAAAACATATGATAGAAGAACAGATGAAGAAAAAGTCTGAAAGTTACAACACACTATGTTCCAGCAATGAAAATGCATTACCTGTTGTACACACCAGAGCATACTGTAAGCAGCATCATTTTATGATTTTATAATTATTAGGTGAACTGTTTTATTAAAACTATGAAATAGAAAAGAAAAAAAAATCAAAATTAAAACAGAATTTCATACCAAGACAGAGTCTTCATGTGTACGAACAGTTGCTCCAAACCATTGGTGGGACTTGAATTCAGCTTGGGTTTCACCATTGTCTACAAAAGGTTGTGAGGGAGAAAAGAGTTCCTTGTAAAACTCAACATATGAACATTTGAAAAACAAATATTTATTTTCATGTTAAAGTACAAAGGAAAGTGACTACATATGCACTAGAAATGCAACAGTAAGACAACCCCAGGTTCACACTATGCACTTGTGAAAGAAGCTCTTTTCCAGAGAAGACACTGGAGATGCCATGGGGAATGTTATGGTGCCTGCAACATCATTCAGCATGACCGTTTTGATGGTGGCTTTCTGATGGTCTTTTGAGGAATATCCATGGAGAGATGCCATGTGCTGGCCAACAGTACAGTTGCTGCTGTTAAATATGTAGATTAAATTCCCAAAGCTACTGTCAGGTAATATGATGGTGCAGTTAGCCCTGGGTTCCACATGGTACATGACAAGGCCTTGCCTCACACAGCCAGAATGCAAAGGCAGTTTCTGTACGACAAAGTTACTGATCCCATTGACTAGCCCTCACATTCCCCAGAACTAAATCCAAATGAGAAACTCTGTAACATTATTTATTGGAATATCCGATGCCGTCCAGTAGCATCACACACTGTCCGGGAGCTCATTAATGCCCTGATCCAGGTCTGGGTGCAGATCCGCAGGACACCAATTGCCACTTCATCAGGACCATGCACAGATGTTTTCAAGAGTGCATACAGGCACATGGGGTCCATAAACACTACTGATGTACATTGAGTTGCTGTGATGATTTTGTTTTCCACTGACCACCGTCACATAATTTTGTTTTCAACAAATTACGCAATTCTGAGCAATGTATATGCTCAGCTGGTTTGATCTGGTAATTAACTTGGCCAGTCTGACATGCAAGTTTGATTTTTTTCTCTGATAAGCTCTGTTATGTTGCCAGTGTGTTTTGGGTCATTGTCTTGCACAAGATGATCCTACCAATTAAAAGGAATTCTCTCTGTGCTAACTAACAGACAGGATGTTTCTGAAGAACTAAATTCATTCTTCTGCATCATTCATCCTAAATTCATCCTGTATTGCATCATTAATAAAGATTAGTGAGCACATTCCAGAAGCAGTCATGCAAACCCAAGCCATGCCCTCCACACTATGCTTGTCCAGAACTTCTGTAACATATATCTGTATTTCTTTAAGAAGCCCTTCAAATTTGTACTGCTGATGAGTGGTTTGCATCTTGTGGTATGGCCTCTATATTTGTGCTTTAAAACTCTTCTTCGAACAGTAGATTGTGATATCTTGGGATTTTTTTTTGTCATCAACTGGGCCTGTTTTCCTTGGCAAACCTGTTGTTTTCCTTGATTTCCTTCTTTTACAGGAAATTCCAAATTGTTTGTGAAATGGCCCTAATCAAGTTTCCCTCCTTTCTGAGACTCACGTCACTTTAAAAATTGTTGCACTCAAACAAAAGCTGGATGTTCTAAGCTATTCAGCACTTACAGAGAGATAACATTATAACAGCCATTAAAATATTGTTTAGTTCCCTCTTATGCCACCAAAAAAGCTCTGACCTTTTAAAGCATGGACACAAGAGCTGTGAAGGTGTCCTTTAAGTCATGTAAGTTGCAAGTTGGGGACTCCATGGATCATACTTGTTTGTCCAGCGGATTCCACAAATTCTCTTATCAGATCATTTGGAGGATACATATCCACTGTGACCTCATTGTCATATTCCTCAATCCATTCCTGACCAATTTTTTGCAGTGTACCGGGGCACACCCAGCTGAAACTGGCTACTGCCATTAAGAAAAATTGTTGCCATGAGGGCATGTATTTTTTCTACAACAGTGTTTACATTGGAGGTCTATGACAAAGTATCTTCCACATGAAAGCCAGGACCCAAGGACCCATTTTAATGCATTTTTAAATAATGCACCATATTCAAGGACTACTTTGTAATATGACACTTGAAAATGAAGCCCTTTTAGTAATATTATTTATATTTTATGATCACACTGCTGACTAATACAAAAGTGTCACAGGAATAGCTTTCCTTATGCATAAATAAGTGTGTGCAAGTTTCTGTAACGGCCATTTTGAAAGGCAGTTTAAATGATTCCCTGGTGTACAGTCTCTTGTGCCTAAGTTACAGACAATAAGTCTAATTCCCAAGGAAACAAGACAGAAGGCCTAACTTGACACAGCACACATTTTACTGTTGTCTCACATGTTAGATGAATGGAAGAGCTTGGCTCTATACAATCCTGGTGCCCCGTCTACACTGATACACTCCATGAAGCACAGGTTCATTGTAATGTCTATCATTCTCATGTTTTAATCCAATTGAATGAATTTTCTGAAAATAATAGAGATATACTTGATATCAGCACCTATAAATACATTGCAAACATGTCCACAACAGTGCTTCTGTGAGAAATGACCTCTAATGTGGAAATGAGTTCATTTTCTTCAGTTCATTATGTTTGCATCACTATCTGCTATAAGTAAACAAGACAACATTCTTAATTACTGTAGTTTCTTAGTTACTAAGATTACTGAATTTCTGTATGTGCATACTCTGGGACTCTGTTTAAGCACTCAATTTTTCTCCAATTTCTTAAAACCTTTTTTGTCTATAGGTCTCTTGAACTGAATGCTTCCAGTAGAGAGATGCAAGGGGACGTGGCAATGATATGCACTAGTTTTAGAAGAAGCGCAATGTTAGACCATTTTAAGTAAAGAGTGCGTATCTGTCAATTCAGGAATTTTAAGGAGAGAATGTGGAACCTGATGCCTTAATAATGAATTCAATCAGTAATCAGGGTGAAGGCAGTGAGCTTCCTGGTGACGCGAGGGCTGTAGCATTTATGGTTAGCATATATTGAGAAATTATAGGATACACATCCTTTTGGAAATTAAAAAAAAAAAAAAAGTGTTATATGAGCCATTTGAGCCTTACCTTGCCGATCAAACTCTATGCTGCTGCAGTCAGACAGGTTACGGCCCCATGGGCAGTAGAACACAGATCCTCCCTCTGTGATGTTCGGCTGGCTGGTATTAGCTTTCGGTGCTCCAACTATGATACTTGCATCTCTGAAAAATATTTAAGAAAGCTAAATGATGTGGTAATAAATTTAAAAAAAGACAAAAAAAAAAAAAAAGAATTATCTAACTTTTAAAATCAAAAATTAGAACATGCAAAACAATATTAATAGAAAATTAATATTCTGGAAGAAAAGGTAGTACTGTACTTTATAGAATGCAAAACAACATATGACTTGCATATACAAATGCGGTTAGATTTGCTGGCACAATAGCCTACAAAATGTACATATCAGTAATAAAAGTATACACATGCACCTTTGTGTAACATGAAATTTTTATCCATCACATATCTAATGTATGTGTAATTAACAGGGACAAGACATTTAACACACTTTCCTGTTTAAAGGAAAACCTAAAAATACTCCTATTCCTCAGTTACATGTGATCAAATGGACTACATGTAGTTAATCGAGCTTAAGATAATTCCACCAACAAATTCATGTACGTATGATCAATGTCATATCTGGATGGAATGCATGTTAATTGGATCGTAATTTAAACAGCCTGAAACATCCATGCCGGTTCAACAATTTAGCAATAAAATAATATAAATGATTACAATAAAACAACATCATTGATAATCATAACTATGTATAGAGAAATTTAACGCAAGTAATACAACTAAAGGTCAATATGGGAAATACATCTTTATGCCCTGATTTAAAAAAATCAAAATAAGGAAGTTATAAATAAAATACTTTTAATAGAAAAAAGCTACAAAATGAGTGAAGCAGCACATCACAAGGAAGGGTGAAACACTAAAATTGCACTGAAACATGGGAAGGTAGAGCAAAGACAAGTCCTCACAGTCTGTAAGCTTTCTCTTGTTTTTCAACACCATTAAATTCAGTCCATTTTGGCATGTTAAAGGGGTCAGGAGCACTACAGGCTTTGGGGGGTGGGGGAGGCATCTACAGGAAGAGCCCACCCTTTCCTGCCCCCTTGGCTGGTCTCAGTGTTGCGTGACTGGGGTGAAATCTCACAAAGCTGATACTGGCCAAATAATCCAGTAAAGAGATCGGAATGGAGGTTTTATCAAAAAGTGTACTTAAGACAGAAAGACAGACTGACAGAAAAAAGAAATCAAGAAAAGAAAGAAAGGTTACAGAAGAAAAAAGCTATGGAAAAGTAGTTGTTCTATTTGTTTTCCAGTTATGCTGATACCCCTTTATAAGCTGAAGGCATAATTAATTATATGCAAAATTGTAAAAACAGAAGTCACTTTTGAAGGAAAACAGGAAACAGAACAATGTAACTGTTTGCAGAGTCACACAGACACACAGAGACACAACAGTTGATGGTAATCTCAAAGAATTGCAAATAAGCACCCATTAGCATGTAATGTCTTTTTATCAGCAAGCCCCAAATTGTATTCGCCCTCTGTTAATTTCTTAAACATTGTCCTAATCTTGGCATAGTAATAACAGCTTGATTGCCTTGGGTCAAAGAATGCCAGTTTTGGAAAAAAAGTAAAGTGATACTGAAGTATCAACTTGCTTCAGTATTTAACTTGATTTCTAAAGATGGGGAAGAAAACCCAGCACCAAATGGTCCTTACCCCAAATTCACCAGCCAGAAACACTCCAACCCATAACCAATCACCATCTGCCCAGATGTGAACCTTATGTCTCTTGACAATTGTTTCTATTACATACAATCTGTTGACAAACAGTATTCACTAGAAGGTATTTAGAATGGTTTACCAGCCTCCAAATACACCATAAGCCAGAAGTGTATATCATATAAATATACCAAATATATGAAAATGAAATACCATCATATGAACTATCCAGGGGGGCACGGTGGCTTAGTGGTTAGCACGTTCGCCTCACACCTCCAGGGTTGGGGGTTCGATTCCCGCCTCCACCTTGTGTGTGTGGAGTTTGCATGTTCTCCCCGTGCCTCGGGGGTTTCCTCCGGGTACTCCGGTTTCCTCCCCCGGTCCAAAGACATGCATGGTAGGTTGATTGGCATCTCTGGAAAATTGTTCATAGTGTGTGAGTGCGTGAGTGAATGAGAGTGTGTGTGTGTGTGTGCCCTGCGATGGGTTGGCGCTCCGTCCGGGGTGTGTCCTGCCTTGATGCCCGATGGCGCCTGGGATGGGCACAGGCTCCCCGTGACCCGAGAATAGTTTGGATAAGCGGTAGAAAATGAGTGAGAGTGAGTGAGTGAACTATCCACAAAATACAATATACTATGGGTTATTTCTAGGAATTTGCATGAAAAACCTAGTATTTGTATGAAATATGCGCTTTTTTTAAAGGTTTTAACTGAACAAGCTCATCTGTCTTTTGGTCATATGCTTTAATAATCACAATAGTGATGAAATCTACATATATGATAAGTATGATAGGTAGGGAAAAAAAGACATCAAATTCTGATTTTCTATATATTATTGATTACCAACAGATATTGTTGAGGTCATGACTGCCAAAGAAACCAGCAAAACTCTTTATGGGCAATTAAAGATTTAGTCTCTGGTGCATAATAGTTGCATCCATACAAAATTAAATTATCCGTCACTACTTATGAGATGGGGGACACAGAGTTGCAGCAGGTAGCATAGCAGTCCACAATCCCCAGTTGGAGTCTGATATTTATCCACTATAGGTGAAAATCTGTTAATCCAATAACCTTTTTTGACAACAGAGCACATTCTGCTTGGCTCAACAGGCCATACTCAGCATGGATACAGGCCTAAACAGTAAACTGACATTCTTATGTCCAATAAAGCTTTTCTCTTTAGTGTTTCTGTTGATTATTTTTTATATTATGTGTGTCAAGCACATATATGAGTGCTGCCACAGACGTTTGATTTTAGTGTAAAATTATATTTAACTACGCCACTATTAATCTTAATTTTCCTCCTGTCATGGATAAATATCCTTTTGCTAACTATTATGGATATTAAAATAAGGCAGACAATGCATCCTGTAAGTACACTCAGATAGCAGTGCATCTTAAGATTACCTAATGCTTTACTGAGACTCTAGCCAGTCAATTCCAATAGATTCAGCGAAGAATCAGATGCTGCTCTTTTTAAGTCATGTCTAAATTATACTGTCTGCACAGTGGACCTGAACCTCATTTTCTCTAAGCTGCTGTCCAGAAATCACTGACCAAAAGATAATGATGCACTTAATAAAGCACTTACTACTGGAAAATCTGGTACTGGAGAACTGCATAGCTCTCTTACACAGCTGGTAACATGTTTCCACCATGACAAAAAAAAATGTACGGTCAAGGCTTATTGAATAACAGAAGAAAATGACATGACATTATAGCTAAAGGGATTCTTGAACACAGACATCTTAAGTATATTCTGGTTTCATCACATGGTATGAGAAAATGCTTTTAAATTAAGTGAAACCATATTAGTCCACTTTAACCTAAAAACAAAATACATATATTACCACATGGATACGTTTCTGTTGATCTGACAATAACTTTACACATCCGAAATCTAACATAACCACAAATGCAGAAGTATAAATCTACCACAACTAGACACCTCCAAATAAAAATTTCAGTGGAATTCTTAAGCTTAATTTGAAAGTTTTTTAATTAGTGAAAATTAGGTTACCTATTAATCATCAGAACAAAGAAATGACTGGATGGCTCATGGAACATGAATTTAGAAATCCCTGGCATATATAGAAAATGTTTGTAACATTGCTTACATGTACTTTATTCAGCAAACACTTTAAATTTAAAACCAATAACTGCATAATTTGCAGAAAACTGCAGTATTTTCAAAATTTTTTGGAAGGAAACAATTAAAATGCCTATTGCATATACTATGTATAATTGTGTGGTTCCTTCTTAATTGATCTTCAAAGTCTAGCCCCTGACATAAATTAACGTAAATACCCTGAAATAAAAACTTTTTTTTTTTTTCGAAAATAAGTGTTTAAAAAAAAAAAAAAAAAAAAAGACCTAGAGGAGTTCCAGCTCAGTTTATGTTTAGTTCTTTCACCTACAAACCATTAGCATCTAGTGTATTCCAATCTGCTTTTCAACCCTTTAATGTCCATAAGTAAACTATTTGCCTAAAAACTGATATTTAGAGCAAAATTCTTTGTAATATTTGGCCAAGAAGTTTTGTTTTACTCCAAATAAGTAAAACAAAACATTTCAAATATAAAGATGCCCTTAAGTGTGCTTCAGAACATCTGAGCAGCAGTCTGAGCTTTTGTGCTTAAGGGTATGTCAGTACTGTACAAAAACAATTTGGCCTGCTGAGACTCAGCACACGTGTCTTTTGCCACAGGAGAATGTACACTCAAGGACAGGGGCCCATTATTCAAACCTGTCATTCCAGACAAGCAGTAAAACAGTCTCTCAATAGTATGGGGGACCCTACTCTCTATTGCTTCAGCCACTGACCAAGCGCTTTCCCATTAACCCTTAAAACAACATACTCTTGTGTTTTCACAGGCCTTCCCTTCAGAGCATCATCAGCCAACTGGACAAAGGATGCTAATGTTGAATCCTGAACTCGGACAAAAAGAAGTGCACAAAATAAAAGGAAAATGGAAAGTTTTTGCTTCCTAAAATAGGTAACACCTTTTAGCCTCTGCACAAAAAGTCTATTGTCCAACATAATATCTGATTAAATTACAATGCACACTTTGTAAGTGGCTCCTGCAAAACCGAAGAGCTTCTTCTAAAACTATTGTAAATAAAAAAGAATTATTTACATTTAAAAATATTCTTTAGCAACCCTAATGTACCCTGCGATGGGTTGGCACTCCGTCCAGGGTGTATCCTGCCTTGATGCCCGATGACGCCTGAGATAGGCACAGGCTCCCCGTGACCCGAGGTAGTTCGGATAAGCGGTAGAAAATGAATGAATGAATGAATGAACCCTAATGTAAATTTAATCCAATGTTTAGACCCTGATCTCTGACCTACTGCTGCTAAAGCGCTCTCCTTCCTTATCTGCATGCTATGTAGCCAGAGTGGAATGTGCTACTCCTACACATAATGAATGACTTTTTCCTAAGTTGGCAGTATTTTCCCATTTTTTCTTGCAAAAACATTCTATAACCATCAAATTGTAAGGACATCTCCTGGTATTAGTAGCTATTAATGATTCCCTCCACCTTGATAAAAAAACCCAACTTCTACTAAACTTCTGCTATAAAAGAAACCCTAAATCATTACGCTGCCACCAATATAATAGTGTAATATAGGTAACATGTGCATTAACAACTTTTGGTATTAGTAACACATTCAGCCACATGGTTTGGGGTGATTTAGCTGAGCCATTTAGCCACCCTACCACATATCCCATACATGTGAAGAATGAGAGATTGTTGTCACATGCAGAGAGTAATCAGGACTTGTCAGATATTCTAGTCAGACTTTTAATATACAATGTAGATTCAAGTTTTATTTCTGTCTAAAATCTAGGCTTCGAACATATGTACAAAAAATTGTTCCACTGAATACTCTTGTAAATCCCAGTAAAACCCCTTGCCCACATTGCCCTGTAGATAAATTTAAGTTTAGATGGTGTAATGGTAGTGAGAGCAGCTGCTGTTTCCGCTGTGACTTCATAGCTCATAAGACTTGGTGTGGGTGGGGGTTCGCATGGCCTGAAATATGGGAGCTGGGTGAGGGGTTTGAAAACCATGTAAAATTACATTAGCAGGTAAGCAAAAGAGTTTTACCTAATATATACTCTCTGAGCTCTCATGCACCAAACACACACAGTTCATTGTTAATAAACTAAACATTTAAATTGACTCATTTAGATCAAATAAACTAAAATTGAAATTCACTCACAAGTCACTTAAAGTCCTTTCCATATCAGGACTATCGTAAGCCGAAGGACACGGTTGAGATCAGTTCATTTTAGAGAACCAAAAGTACCTTTTTTATATAGATATCTTCTCTTCTTAACACTTCTAGAAATCTTCACAGAAACAAAGAAGGCAGACAGCAGCACACTTCCTCTTTTTACTTTAAACAGACTGCTTGCACACTACAATATTCTAAATGGCTAGCCAATGTATCGCTGAGTCTCATTAGAAACAGAAAAGAAGGCATAACGGATGTAAGTTGCTAAAATGTGATCTGTGCTTAGGGTCTTGCTCATTATTATATATGAGTCACACTGGCGCCAAGGCGTCACAGTCTGTCTTGCAAAGGAAAACATTGACCGAGCTGTGAGATAGAATACAGAACACTTCTAAAATCAGATTACACTTATAAATAAGACACATGTTATTAACTTTAATTCTTGTCAATAAACTGGAAAAGTTATATCTCCATTGTCTCCAGTATCCTTTTTGTGAAAATGCTGACTAAATCCTCCTTCTCATGCAGTCATGAGCAATTACAGAAGCACCCCGCATTCCCTTCTCACTTTTTCCCTACCGTTGACGTCAAACCTTCCCCTTATTCATGTACTAAATATGGCTTGAAACCTGTACTAAATATGGCTTGACATATCATGAGGTTATTAGGCAAACAGAATTTTATTAAAAAGGTTTTACATTCAGCCAAGAGTCCTTAGGACGTTATATGCACAAGTCAGCATTTAGTATCACCCTGAACAAACAGTGAAACTTCTCAGTCTTCAGCTATAAAGATTTTATATGGATTTTCATATATTGAGCTTGGGTTCAAAACCACAAGTGGAGACACTTTCTATTGAGGTGAGATTACTGAGACACCGCCGTTAAGTTCTAAACATTCGTAAACTATTTTATTGTTTAAACGTTTCCAGAAGTACGGCTACGAGAACGTATTCTAGGAATCTACATATTTAGATTTACATTTTCCTCTTTGATCTAAACTTTATCAATATGCAGTCTGCCGATTCTTCGCGGCCTAATTAAAAAAAGCACTAAACTAAAAATTGTACCTGAAGATTCTGAACTTACCGTGTAGACTGTGCCATATAAAAGTCCACAGAATAACCAAAATAGCTGCCTGCAGGTCCGGAATATATTAACGGGGTTTCTACATCCAAGTTGAACGCGACGGTCCAAGGAAAAATGCACGTGAATAAAAGAGAGCAGTCCATGTGAAATAAAGTTGCCACCGTTGTTGAGCGGTGCCTTTTAGAACCCATGATACTCGAGGTGTCAGTCCACCTAAAGAAATAAACTCGCCCGTTTCTTCTCAACAAAGGTGACGAGTCAAATGGCGTCCTCCTCGGCTGGTAAAACTGCCAGAATCTAAGTAAATCTCATGGATTTTCGCAAGTTCTTTAAAGCGTCCCTTGATGTTGAAAGTCACTTTCTTGTTCTTTCTCTATTTCGGCTGTAGATCGCTCCAGTTTTACCGTCCTGTATCTGTTCTGTTTCTCTCTTAATTGTTCAAATATTGGGGGAGTCGCGTTAAGATGCGTGTGGGCGGAGCTATAAGAGCGCCTCTGTAACGCACGGTTAAGGCTGAAGATGTCTGTAAGGAGTGGAAAATCACATAATAAAGAATAAGTATATTTCAGTTGTACACAAGTCACATGAAGTATAATTCGTTACGTTAAGTGTGATTAATAAATGTACTTGTTTTGATTTTGAAAGTTTAACCCAAAATAAAATAAAAAAAATAATAACAAAATAGACGTTGTGTTGAATAGGCCAAAGGTCCAGTATCCGGGATCCCCGAAGGATTATGGGAAGAGTGATTAAACAAATAAAAGAAAATTTTAATGTTAATGCCAGGTGGCTAATTGGCTAAATGTGGAGTTAAAAGCTGCTAAGTAGAGCAATACAGCTTTCCCTAATTTGTTGCCATAAATGTAGAAACACATTTGTATACAATTAGACTATATAGCCAAATGTTATGTACTGCACTTGGTGATGTAAGGCTTGGATGCAGCTGCTCGGCCATGGAATCCCATTCTATGAAGCTCTCTATGCACTGATCTTGAGCTAATCTGAAGGCATCAAAAAGTTTGGAGGTCTGTAGCTATTGACCCTGCAGAAAGCTGTAGCCAGGGAAGTGACTGGAACACTTGAATTCAATGACTTGAGGGGAGTCCCAAAACCTTTGGCAATATAGTATATCAGTTCTCAACAGCCTGGAGAGGCTTGGGTATAACATGTTGGGGATAACTCATTACTTGTCTTCAACTGTCACATACTCTCTCCTTGTAAACAAACTATGATCTATGTTCAGAAATCAGCAGCCTATAACAAGACACTGTACACTGACAATAGACCCTGTACTAACTATTGACACATGAATGCTCACTCTGCAAAATGAACATCTTTTGACTATGATGGATGTGTCTTTGTTTGAGTCATGTGTCATCCTTTGATAAATGGAACACAAATCTTACCGGAAATGGTCATTCTACGCAAAGAACCTAAGGTATTTACACACTACTGTCTATACATTTACAATTTTACAGAATTTCTACATATACATTTTTAAAATTCCTGTTAAAGACCACAAAAGACTGACAAATAGGCTTTGCACTTTATTAGTAGCATTATGGGGCTTTCTTAGGGAAGACTATTCATGTTTCCGGTGTGTCATCACTCACTCACTCACTCACACAAACAGTACACACACACATGCACACCCACACACAGACAAACACACTCACCCATAGCAACCAACCACAGGCTCAACATAACAAGCAAATGGCTCACGCTGTTCTTTAAAAATGTATTAAATATAGACTTGTGTCTCATACAATCAGTGCTTATGCTTATGCTCGGTCTTTTGCATGCTACATTCTGGTCAGTCTTTTTGGCTTTAACCAAGTAAAGCATTAAAAGTCAGGTATTTTAATGAAGATACTACCATACCAATCATGATCTTAAATTTTAGTTTGCAATGAACCTACAATCTAATAATAATAATAATAATAATACACATTATTGAATGCATGAATATGTCATGAATGCAAGGCTTAATGATTATATTTTTAGGGTCAAAGTATTTTGTAAGTAATAGTACAAAAGAACAGTCTGCTTTTAAAGTCCAGGTGTCCTAACTTGTTTTAATATTTGATAAGGCTCACTGTTTTTCTTCCTCAAAACAGGGCCATCTATAAATTCATGATGGCTATGTGCCTTAAATCATAATGCTTAGGTGCACACACAATAAAGAGCTGGGTACATAAAAGACATAAAATGCATTACTGATACAAAATTAACCAAGTATATGAGAACTTTAAATAAGAATTAATAATGATGGATACATGCATTTTGCAATTGATTATTTAGTCTATCTTATTGCTCAGTATCTCATTATTGTTCCTATTGTTCCTACTTACTGTAGGTGAGTCACTCTTTTCTTAATAAAACATGGAGTTCCCCAGAGTGTTTTGTGCCTTCCTTATAAGTCAATGTTAACTTTAAAGTCGTGCGGTCACTTAGAGTATAGTGCCTTATATAGATCATACTGGCCAAGAGCAAAAATGATTATAGTATTGACACCATTGTTTCTGATTTACTGTATACAAGAGCAAGAGTGACTCAGGGATCAAGCCAACATTCATTTACCTCTTGAGATGTAGCTTTTTGGGAAATGACACTGTGGAGTGAACATCCTTTGTCAAAAATAATCCCTATATGTGTTATGCACACAGTTGGGTGTTAGGTACAGCTACATTCTATCTACATTATTTAGGGTTTCTTTTTGTTTGTTTTTTTTTCATGTAAACCTACCATTCAGGTTAATTTTGTAAGTATACAATTACTGATTGAAACACAGCATTTCAAAATACAATTTTAAATCCTATTATACATCAGTGTACACCATTTTCTAGTGCTATTAATGGGAGACAGTGTTCAATATTCATGTTGGATCACCATTGGATCATTAGGGATGTGTTAGATCAGTGGTAACGGTGTTGGACTACTGATCAGAAGGTCATGAGTTTAAATCCCAGGTTCACCATGCTGCCACTGCTGGGCAAGGTCCTTAATCCTCAGTTGTATAAATTGAAATAAAATTTAAGTCACTCTGGATAAGGGTGTCTTCTAAACGGCAGAAATGGATCAGCAGAGATGAGATGCAAGCTATTGCATTTCATAGGCTGCGGAGGGTTACCCAAACCAGGTACTTTCATTAGAACATTTATAAAAAAAAAATTGTGCATTTACAGAACATCAAACTAGAGGCTTTATTAAGGATTCATAAATAAAACTCAATTTTACTTTAAAAAATGTAAATACATTTTCAAGACATAGGTAACTGTTTTATCTAAATTAGGAATTTCTATGTCTGGGTAAATCGGGTCTTCATCAAAGCAGCATGCGGATATCAAAATGTTTATTCTACCATACACCAAGTCAGCACCTTTTATAGCCATCTGTGCTCTACCAAGGGAGCTTGGCTGAATATGACTCAAGATGTTTGTAGATGACATTCTTAATTGACACTCACAATGGAATAGTATGTCCTCACCAAAGACAGGTCATATACGGTTACAGCATTAAAATGTTCCCTTCTTTTTGTCCTTTAGGACAAACTATTCAAGATAAAACATCAGCATTGAGACAAAAAAATATTTAAATAGTCACTCTTAGACAAACATCCAGCATCACTCTTCATTTTGGTTTTACATTCATGCCTTCATTAACTAAGGTAAGAAATCTAAATATATATAATGCATTTTTTTGTGAGGGACAGAAAACTCTGCTTGAGCAAAATTGTAGTAAAGGAAAACAAAACATTGTCATAATTTTTTATTTCAAAGCTTAATTCTGCATATACACAGTCACATTATTTTTTAGGTTTCTTAATGAGGGGCATAATAACTGCCAACTTAAAGATTTTAGGGACGTGACCTAAACATAAAGAGGAGTTAATAATACTGAGAATAGGCTCACCAGCTGTATGTAACACCTCTTTGAGTAATTTAGTTGGAATGGGATCTAACATCATGTTGTTGATTTAGCTGTAGTAATAAGTTTATCTAGCTTTTTTTTTTTTTTTTTTTAAAAAAAAGCACTGTAGTTGTGAGTGTAGAGCTTTAGGTGAAACTGGATTATGAGACGCTGTCAGGGGTTGAACTTCATCTCTTTTGTTCCTGATACTTTAAATTTTGTCAATGAAGAATCTCATAATCATCACTACTGAACTGTGAAGGAATAGTGTTTTCAGATATCTGTTTTTTTTTTGTTAATAAAGAACCCTTATTGGGTTAAATAAGAACCTGGGATGGTTTTGGTTCTCAGGTGCTCAGCCCTAGCAGCTTTTAGAGCCTGTCTATAGCTGGTCCTTGTACGCAATTCTAAAAACCTCTAATTTACTTTTTCTCCACTTTCATATGATGTTATGGGTTGCTCTCAAGAGGGCCTGAATATGACTATTATACCTTGGTGCAGGTGTTTTGTCTCTAACCTTCTTTAATCGGGTGGGGGCAACAGTGTCTAGTGTGCTAATGAAGATAGTGCCTATGCTGTTAGTCATTTTATCTAGTTTGTTTGCGTTTAAGGGTATAGAAAGAAGTTGAGACAGATCAGGCAGGTTATTTGTGAAACTACCTTTATTGGTTATAGTTCTTATAATAATAGTTCTACCAAGTTGATAACGTGTAATTTGGTTTAAGCCAAGTTTCATTAAGGCAGAGTGCAGATAAGGCTATTTTTGGAGATAATTTCTTTGGTTGCAAGGATCTAATGTTCAGAAGCCCAAACTTTAGGAACTGTTTTTGCTTGTTTATTTGGATTAATTAATTAATTAATTAATTGGATTAATTTTTCTCGTTTAATTATGGTAAGTTTATTTTGAGAACTTTTCATCAATTTACTCTTGGATCTCACTACTCAGGGAATAGTTTCTATAGGATGAGCTATGTGTGCATTTGTATCAATCTGATGATGAGGTGAAGGATAGCACTGCGTTCCGTCTTGCGAAGGGGAGGCGATTCCGTGTGGAGATCTCTAATACCGCTGGTGGTGGAGGGTGAGAGGTCCTCGCCCAAGGCCAGGCTCACATCTTCCACTGCTTCTGCACCCAAGGTCATTTTTGTGCAAAGTGCAGCTATGACAGCATAACTAAAAGGCTAGAGCCAGAAGGTGACGCAGCCATGAGGACTTCCTGGAATGTAGAGTCCCACCATTCTGCAACAGTCTGCAAACCTGCGCAACCTGCAAGGGTAGTAAGCCGACAGCCTCCGGACATCCCAGTTCACCAAACACTCTATGCCCATAAACCCTCCAGATCTGCTCTTTTACCTAAGAAAAGCTATTCATTAATTTAATTTAATACCAAACAAATTGTTAGATAATGCCATAGAAAATGTTTCTGTTTTTGATTAGTATTTAGACCATTTTAATCCCCTTCAAGAGACTGACTTATTTTCACTGATTTCTTCTTCAAAATTATCAACCTACAGTACATACTGGATCCCTTACACACATGTTTCTTTAAACAGATACTACCAGTAGCTCTCCAACCCATTCTAAAGATAATAAATTATTTCTTTAGCACTGGCTAGGTGCTGAAATCTTTTAAGCTAGTGGTTATCAAACCTTTGATTAAAAAACCTGACCTCAACCCAAGCCAGCTGTCCAACTATTCCAATATCAAACCTCCTCTTTATCTAGAAGATCCTAGAAACAGTTGTAGCTCAGCAGTTATGATCATACATACATATGGAATAATATTTATAAAATATTCAGTTCAGTTCATAGCACAGAGACAATGCTGGTAAAGGTTGTAAATGACCTGCTACTGGCCTCGGATCAGGGTTGTGTCTCTTTGCTGGTATTGCTTGAACTTAGTGCAGCTTTTGATTCCATTGACGATGCTATTCTACTTAATAGGCTAGAACAGGTTGTTGGCGTTAAATGGACAGCCCTCTCCTGGCTCAGGCCTTATTTTGCGGATCACTATCAGTCCGCAGATCTAAATGGTGACTACTCCAAACAAACTAAGGTAATGTTTGGTGTTCCGCAAGGTTCTGTTTTGGGCCCATTGCTTTTCTCCCTGTACTGTATATGCTACCCCTTGGTGCAATTTTTCATAGAAATGGTATTGGCTTCCACTGTTATGCTGATGATGCGCAGCTATATGTTTCAGCTAACTCAGATGTGAGTCACCAGCTTAATAAGATTGAAGAATGTGAAGGACATTACACACTTTTACAAGGACCACAGGCAGCCAGAAGGCACATAAACAAGCTTCAGTTAGTCCAATTTCTCACTTTCCTCTTGACAATACCCATAGATTTTCTATGTGGTTCAGGTCTGGTTAGTTTGCTGGCAAGTCAAGCACACCAAAAGCATGGTCATTTAACCAACTTTTGGTGCTTTTGGCAGTGTGGGCACATGCCAAATCCTGCTGGAGAATGAAATCAGCATTAACATACAGTATGCATCTCATTGAATTACAATGTCGTGGAAAAGTTCATTTATTTCAGTAATTCAACTAAAAAAATTTGAATACTTCGTAAGTAAAAAACATTTTTAGTGAATTGTTGGCCTTCTGGAAGGTTTATTTACTGTATATGTACTCAATACTTGGTAGGGGCTCCTTTTGCATTAATTACTACCTCAATTCAGTGTGGCAAGGAGGTGATCAATCTGTGGCACTGCTGAGGTGGTATGGAAGCCCAGATTTCATTGACAGTGGCCTTCAGCTCATCTGCATTTTCTTGGGCTCTTGTTTCTCATTTTCCTCTTGACAATAACCAACTTTTGGTGGGCACTTGCCAAATCCTGCTGGAGAATGAAATCAGCATATTTAAAAA
Organism: Tachysurus vachellii; assembly: GCF_030014155.1. NCBI lineage: Eukaryota > Metazoa > Chordata > Actinopteri > Siluriformes > Bagridae > Tachysurus > Tachysurus vachellii. Next base: position 15,180,858 of record NC_083478.1, on the reverse strand, counting down.
GCAGAAGGAAACATGAAGTGCTCTAGAATTTCTTGGTAAACGGGTGCAGTGACTTTGGTTTTCAAAAAAACACAGTGAACAAACCCCAGCAGAGGACATTGCACCCCAAATCATCACAGACTGTGGAAACTTAATACTGGTATTCAAGCAACTTGGGCTATGAGCTCCTGCAACCTTCCTCCAGACTCTAGGACCTTGGTTTCCAAATGAAATTTCTAAACAAGACTTGCTCTCTTCTGAAAAGAGGAATTTGGGCCACTGGGCAACAGTCCAGTTCTTCTTCTCCTTGGCCCAGCTAAGACGCCTCTGACGTTGTCTGTGGTTCAGGAGTGGCTTAACAAGAGGAATACGACCTCTGTAGCCAAAGTCCTTGACACATCTGTATGTGGTGGTTCTTGATGCCTTGACCCTATCCTCAGTCCATTCCTTGTGAAGTTCACCCAAATTCTTGAATCATTTTTTCTTGACAAGCCTCTCAAGGCTGTGGTTCTCTCAGTTGGTTGTGCATCTTTTTCTTCCACACTTTTTCCTTTTACTCAACTGTTAACATGCTTAGATACAGCACTCTGTGAACAGCCAGCATTTTGGCAATGAATGTTTGAGGCTTAATCTCCTTGTGAAGGGAGTCAATGATTGTCTTCAAGTCAGATCAGCAGTTTTCCCCATGATTGTGTAGCCTAGTGAACCAAACTGAAAGACCATTTTGATGGCTCAGGAAAACTTTGCAGGTGTTTTCAGTTGATTAGCTGATTGCCATGTCACCATATTCTAATTTTTTATTGGTGGCTTTTTGTTAAATGAGAGCCAAAATCATTACAATTAAAAGTACAAAAGTCTTAAACTTCTTCAGTCTGTGTATACTGAATTTATATAATACATGAGTTTCACTATTGAGTTGAATTACTGAAATAAACGAACTTTTCCACAACATTCTAATTTATTGAGCTGCACCTGTATATGCGTGCGGTGCAATGCAGGTCCTCAGGATGCATGTATTTAGTTCGCACAGGGTTAGTAACCTGCTGAGCTTTCTCAATGAGTTTCTGACTTACTGCATTCATTGCAAAGCAACCTAAATTCAATTCATACACAAAATTTAGAGGTCTGGGGTCATATTTAACACATTGGAATTTTTCGGGGTCTGACAATATTACAGAGAGGCACTCGTGAAAACACTAGAAATCGATATCCCTAGCTTGCACATCAAAACCCTCCCCAAAAGGTTTATCAGGGCGCAGTTAAAAATTACAAATGAGAATTTAGAGTCCCTTGAGTTTGCATTTAAGTGACATGGAGAATTGTTCCGTCACTGAGACACCAGATGCTCCTATTGAATGGGATCTTCCACTCATTTTAGGTATTGTATGAAAGACATCTGCTTTGATAACTGATCTCCCTGCTCCTGAAACTACAAAGGAGTTAATGTAAGTACCATTTACACATATAGACAGGGTAGGCAATTTTGTAAAACTTCAGTAGAATACATAGCATATATACCTTCAGGAAAGTATTTTCATTGCAGAAAATCAACAGCAAAATGAATTGTATCTATATCAGTTTCAGAGACAGGAGATAGCTTAAGCATTTCTTCTTCTAAGCACAGGAAACTTTGACTCACCTAATCTTTCTGGGACGCTTTCACCCTCCAGGATATCTGTTTTAAGGTGCCCATTGCACACATCATGGACCTCAGAGAGCCGTGTCATGTCCTGGGTGACAGATTCTGAGTCTTCTTGTTTGCACGTGACATGTCCATTCTGACTGGAAATGCATTGTCACAGGCTGTGCATAGACATGCAACCAAGTCACCGTATTGGGCATTATCAGCATGAGTCCAGTCTGGAACATTTATCATCACAGGCTTGTGACATACACCCCCAGCTTACGACCCAGGAGGCATCTCAGTTCACTGGAAGTGGGTCGAAAACTCTTGGCAGAACTAATCTAATTCAAATCCCTGTCTACCCACATCCTCTGGATTGAGGAGTTGTTTGTCTACCTCCTCTATGTCTGCAATAGTCCATGGGCTGTGGACAAGAGCTGGGTTGCCATTTGGTCTTGCCACTTCGTCCATGGGAAGCTGCATGACTCGATGCAGTCTCCCCTTGGAGTCCATATACTATGGTAAACCATTACATCATGGTCTTTGAGCGTAGAGGAAAAGGGGTTGTCTGGTGTGTACCCCAGGGACATCTCAGCATGCTTTGAACGTGCATGACTGGACACTGAATGGACACTGCGATGTGGACAATGCAGGAGATGATTTAGTGTCTTGGAGAAGTAGTGCAAGCGTGGGCAATCTGGTGGAGGTGTCATAGTCCTCTCTAATCTCGTTGAGCTGATGCTTGTTGTTCCATCAGAGTGCGCTGGGAACTGTCATGGCAGGCGAAGGCGGGGAGCGCCTATCCAGGTCGGCATCGAAGACAGACTTAGGACACTGCAGATCATGGTTATGTGAAAGTTTATCATTAGACTTAGGTGGGGAATGTTTGTTTCTAACTTGTGTTTCTGTTTTCCATTTCTTAAAAGCCAACCAACCTACAAACTGTCCTTTACTCTCCTTATCTATTAACTTTCCCTGTTATACCTCCATTTGTCTCTCACTAAAATTTCCCTTTTCAGGAAAACTACACTGTTCCACCCACATTACAAATTGAGACAAAGAATCATGACCATAGTTTACTTGCATGAATTTAACATTTGGTTGTGTTAACCATTTCTTGATTGTGGTCCTTCCACAATTTTCCTTTGGATTAAGTTCAGGACTTTGAATTGGCTATTCCAAAACACTATCTTTGCTACTCTTAAATCATTCTTTGGGAGACAGATTTGAGTGCTTGTGATCGTTGTCTTGGTGTATGACCCATTTTCACTTCAGATTCAGTTCATGGATAGATGTCTTGCCATTTTCTTTAGAATTCACTGGAATAATTCTGTATTCATTGTTCTATAAATGATGGCAAGTTGTCCTTGCACAGATGCAGCAATGCAGGCCCAAAACATGATACTACCACCACCATGTTTCACAGAAGGCATAAGGTTCTTATGCTGGAATTTGGCATTTTCCTTTCTCCAAAAACAACGCTTCTCATTTTAAACCAAAAAGTTCACTTTGGTCTCATGCATCCAAAAAACATCATCAGCCCTGTTGTTGAACAGTAAATTATTCCCATGCCTGTTTTTTTTTCTGTAATTGCTTCCATTTCTCATTTGTTGCACAGACTACTCTGACTATGTTAAAAAGAACCCTGGGAATAGTTAAAAAAAATAACTGGTGAGGGTTAGGTCATATCTTTCTCATTGTTACAAGTCCCCTCATCACGCATGTTGTGAATTCATATGAAAAATTACAGTATCTGTATTTTTCCAAGCTTTAAGAGCTATTTTTTTTATTATTCTTTTGCTTATGTGACTACAGAACAAAAGGTGGGTAGAGGTCCAGAAATAAAACCACATACTAACATGTAACTTTCAAAGGGAATAATAATAATAATAATAATAATAATAATAATAATAATAATAATAATAATAATAATAATAATAATAATAAATTAAGGGAATTTGGGAACAACAACTTATGATACAAGTATAGTTCTTTAAATTAATAACAGCAACAGAGCTCATTTTTAATTAAAACATACAGTCCCATTGAAATTATTGAAATGGCAAGGCCAATTATTTTCTTTTTGCTATACACTAAAGACAAGGATTTGGATTAAAAAAACAAATCAGAAATTCAGCTCTCATTTATTCATATTTACCTCTAGTTATGTTGAACATCTTAGAATATTGGCACATTTGGTGGCAGACTACATAATATTTAAGCGGTTAAATCTATTGGTAAAGGTAAAAAAATATACAATAAATTAACAGATATGACACTAAATATCTGGTTGCTTATTAGTTGGATTAGGGTCTGGTGATTGGTTTGCCAATCTAAAACTTCTCACCTTTTGTCCTGATGAAGTCCTTTTTTGTATTGGAAATGTGTTTTGTGTCATTATCTTGCTGTAGGAAGTTACTTTCCATTAGATTGGATGCATTTCTCTGTAATTTAGCAGACAGAATGCTTATGTAGACTTCTGAATTATTTCTGCTACTACTATGAGATACCTTATCAATAAAGATTGGTGAGCCAGGACCAGAAGCAGCCTTGCGAGCACAAACCTTGACACCACCTCCGTGCTTGACTAATGAACTTGTATGTTTTGGATCTGATCTGATTCTCATATTATATCATTCTTTTGTTGACTGTTGTTCTGGGTTTGTCTATACAGTATGTTCAATGTTTCAGACATGAGCTATTGTGGTCTCCGTTGCTGACCTCTTTGATGTCTTACTGTTAGTGTACTATAGTGTTTTCTTTCTTCCATACATCATGCCCTCAGTTACAGCTGTTTTAGAAAATCACGTACCACTTTACTTTGTTTGCAAATCTCAAACTTTTTTGATCACGCTTGAATATTAGACTCAAGAGTTATTTGGCCATAATTTTGGAACGTAAGTTAAAAAACAATTGAAGTGGTTTGCAAAAATCCATTAGCCTAATTTGAGTGGGCATAGCTAAACAGTCCAAAAGGTAGTTTTTTATGTGCTCAGCCAAAGGATTACAAGGAAAAATAAATTTCACTGTGTAGAATTCCTTGTATATGGCTGTATGGATTGCATATCTGTCTGATATGCAATCAATCATTCACAGCTGACAAGACACAGCTAAGAACCGTCATGTTTTACCTGCCAGTTTAACGTGCCTCACAGAGAAGTCCACTGTGAAAAACTCTGTTTTTGTGTGAAAAACTATGAACAGTGCCACCCAGTGGTAGTGAGTTGCTTGGCTAACTACTGTATTTCTTTATACAGCTTTAGTTTTGTGTGGACCGATACAAGCAATTACGAGTTAGAGCTGTATAAGTAAATGTGTGTAGAAACATTAGAGCAGGTTACCAAAAGTGAGAATATAGTTTCTGTAGGGGATGGTCTGGAAGTATTCCAGTTCAATTCAATATTACTTGTATAAAGTTTTTTAAAAATGGACATTGTTGCAAAGCAGATTTACAGGAATATAAAAATTCTGAATAAAAATTACAACATTTAAAATTCAAACTAGTCACATCTAGTCACTGTGTCATTGGGTGCACAGTGAAACAGGAAACAGCTATGTGCTAAAGATCAGCCTTAAAACAAGGCCTGTATGTGTAATGTCAAAATGTAGCATACCTAAATTCTTAGATTCCTGGACATATCTATTTGGTATTTCAGAGGTTTTCTCTACCTATCACTTACACATTAAGGTACTGAGTCTGACATTCAGACTCAGTGTAGTTTTAATTTTGTTAAAAAGAAAATAGAATACAGGGAACAATTGTAGCAGAGCTGCATGAACTGTAGGTGCTATTGCTCAGCTATTCATCCTTCCTACTGTATTTCAGTGTTTACATTTTGCTGCCCTCCCAAAGGCCTGAAAACCCGAAGGAACACTGATAGCATTGGAATCCACAAGTTTAGCTTTACCAGCAAACTCAAGAGAAGTGGCATGGCATTATAATGACAGAGAAGTGAAATACAGAAGCAGTTTAGAGTGTAGATCATTCAGCTTACAATCTATTTCACTACTGTATACTACACATAACTTAAATAATGATAATTGGGATTTAACCTTTTCTGATCCTGCTCGGTCATATTGGAACTATACCTAATCTTAATCTATTGAGACATATTGGAGAATATCCTGATCATTTCACCCCATCTCAATAGCATGTACATGAACTAAAAAGGCACAAGCATAAAAATTCCCTTTTCCACCTTTTTCCTGTTGCTATGACACATTCCTCCAAGGAATGTCAGTGTTCTAAAACAATTACCAGTCACTGGAACAGATGGTTGGTTTTTCCAAGCAGGGCAATTACACTGAAAAACAAAGTAATGAATCATTTCCGGATTATTTATAGTTATTAATTGTTAGTTAATCATTTTCAGCAATTAAATGCAGCTTTTAAATTGTAAGCCCTGCCTTGTAACATTAGATAGCCCCAAGATAAGAATGCTGTTTGCATACTTTACCTCTATGGAAATGATTGTCTGACTGAAGTTTTACTGTGTTGTTCTTCAGGAGTTAATGATTATGTGAAACAGTATTCTCTCTCTCTCACTCATTTTCTGCCGCTTATCCGAACTACCTCGGGTCATGGGGAGCCTGTACCTATCTCAGGCGTCATCGGGCATCAAGGCAGGATACACCCTGGACGGAGTGCCAACCCATCGCAGGGCACACACACACTCTCATTCACTCACGCAATCACACACTATGGACAATTTTCCAGAGATGCCAATCAACCTACCATGCATGTCTTTGGACCGGGGGAGGAAACCAGAGTACCCGGAGGAAACCCCAGAGGCACGGGGAGAACATGCAAACTCCACACACACAAGGTGGAGGCGGGAATCGAACCCCAACCCTGGAGGTGTGAGGCGAACATGCTAACCACTAAGCCACCGTACCCCCCTGTGAAACAGTATTATACATGGTAATTCATTATTAATAACAAATGTTTATGTTAACAATGATTAGCACATTTGAAAATAGGCTAATGGAGAATTTAGCCGCGTTCACACTGCAAGTCTTAATGCTCAATTCTGATATTTTGCTCAGATCTGATTTTTTTTGTTTGGCTGTTCACATTACCTTACCTTAAAATGTGGCCTATATCAGATACCAGTGTGAACTGTTTGCTGTTTCGAACTGACCTGCATGCGCAAGTTGGCGAGGTTATGGAGGAAGTAAGCATTTTCGCTTTTCTTTCTAAATGTTTGTGTAATGGCAACACAGAGACGCAGTGTTTTGAAAATTTTCGGATGTCAAGGGCAACTTTTGATTATTTGATCCATTTTGTAGGCGTAGTCACATTTGTGTGCGTACTCGCCGGCGCATAATTGTGATGTAAATGTTGATGTAGATTGACGTAAAAGTCGCATCAAATCCACCTTGGTTGTTCACACTGCGGCCACATTGGAAAAAATCAGATTTGGGTCTGATTCAGGACCACATATTTAAGTTGTCTGAATCTGATTTGAAAAAATCAGATCTGGGCTAGATTTGAGTGTTCACACTACTCCTGTGGATAATATAATAACATATAGATATGCACATTTTTGATACAGCGGTACTGGAAATATAAATATTATATGTTATATTAGGCATATTATGTAGGAGGAGATCCCCAGGAGGAAGGTAAGGATTAGGTATTGGGAAGATTAGTTAATATTGAACTCTTACTAAAATACTTACGGAGTAATTAATTTAAGACCTTCTTAAACTCTCAGCCTTTCACACATGAGGAGTCTCTCTCTTCACTTGTCCATTTATGAGCCTTGGATTTAGTTTATCAGCATGGCAGACAAATATTTTATGAACTTTGCATGATAAAAAATAATGTCAAAATTAGTGAAAATTAACCCCAAATAGCATGATTAAAGAATAAAAAAAAATCAATTAAAGGCATAATAAACCTGCCCTCTAAACTAGAACAAAAGGTTGTACATAGCTCACCAGCTAAGCACGTACTTGCATAGGAATCATAAACATATAATTTACTGAAAACTGAGAAGTCTACTGATCTTAATTTACTTAGTTCAGATTTTAATATAATAACATTCTTATAAACACAACCAAGCCTTTTGGTAGCTTTGGATACAAATGCATTTAAATTAGCAATTTGCATGCAATCATCTTAAAGTTTACTGAGATTTAATGAAAATTGATTTATTTATTTAAAGCAACTTGTGGTGATTCACAGAATGAATCAAATTAATATGAGGTGGGCAGGTGTGTGAACCAAAAAAGACAAACAAACTGAAAGAATAAATGATGAAAGTTGGTGAAAACAAGCATAACAATATGTCCAACAAAATGCATGAAAGGGACTGTATTAAATAAATTATATATTCAATGAAGAACAAATGTTATATTAATTTGTACTTTATTATGTCACATTTTCATATAAAATGATTTCCCCCGCTCCTTAGGCAACAGTTAGCATTAGAGTACATTAACTCCAACATTCAATTTTATTTATTAAGCACTCTCTTGATCTCTCACACATACAGGTTGGATTACATTTAGTGCACTTGTCCCAGAACAGAGCAAGCAAAAAGGAGACAAACTAGTAATAACATGAACATAAACAAAAACATTTTCATATCAAATCCTGGTCTAATACCACTTTACATAAAGACAACAAAGAGTTTTGTAGGGAAAAAAAAACACACACACACAAAACAAAACAAATAGAAATAAACAAAATAGACTGGATACTCTTTAAGCACTTTCCTCATATTCCCTCAGTTTGCTGTGGTTTGGTCTGTAGCAGTTCATCACTTCACATCTTCGGTGTAATGTATCACTTTCAGGCATATACTGTGTGACACTTCAACGTGATAAAGACTGAACACAGAAAGAGACTGAACATGGAATAAGTAACATATACAAATACGGGATACACAGTAAAGGACAAAACAAAAATACATTTTCAGTCACACCATGACAGTACAAATCAAATATATTTTCTCTTATGATTAGTCATTTGCAAAATGTTTATTATTGCAGGGTTTGCCTTAAATGTAACGACTGGCTCAAAATAGCGTCGAGAAGCTGCTGTGAGATGAAGAAGCAGCTCTATGTGCTCACAAAGGTCATGATCTTCAACCAAGTTACTCAATACTGAGTGGTAAATTAAAATAAAGACTCATTATTATCCATGCCTAGCTATATGGATAACTAAAGCTGAATACATACACTGAGAAATCTGTACAGTTCTCCTGTGGACAAAAGGTTTGTAGTGCTACCTAAAATGTATTGTAGCTTTACCAGCAAATATGATTATCTCTGTGACCAGGGGATTATTATTATTATTATTATTATTATTATTATTATTATTATTATTATTATTATTATTAAGTTATTCTTTACAGAGCATTTGTACTAATATGTAAACCTACCACAAAGAGCACCTTTTTGAACAGGACACCCCATCATACAAACCTAACTTTCAATACACATTCATATGAATATATGCTAAAACATTCACATACACACCCATTCTTCCTCTACATATAGTGTATACAGACACATATTTTCTTGTATTTTACTTCTTATATTACCAGCTAAAATATGTTTAATGGGTGCTAAAAAAAACAGGATACTGTATAAAAATCTTCTTTACACATCAATTTTTAAAAGCACAATACAAATACATTTTTTACAGATTTTTTTCGCTGTCATTGTCGAGAAATTCCTACAACATTGGAAGGGGTAAGGAATTAATATATGTGATAAAAGAAGAGAATTTTTTTTCCCCAAGTGTAAAACCCTCTGTTTAGAGCACTAAAAAGGGCTGCAGACTTATGGTATATTATTGGCACTTAGTCAGAAATAGTGCTATACCACATTTGCCCGCTATTGTCCAAGCTATCACAACTAGTCACAGCATTTCCAAGTTTCCATATTAACTGCTGGTCATCCTAAATGTCTGGGTTTTTACCAGAGGAGTGAACACACAAGTAGCATATACAAAGAAGAAAAACTTCATTATCCACATACCTTCACAGACCATATGTGCAAATAAATAAATGAAATTTCGTTAACCAAAAATATTATATGATAATGAGTGACTGAAATAGTTGCCATTGCCATAATGACTCTGGAAAAACATGGTCGGTTATTCTATGCTAAATCATTATGTTTGACACTATAAATATACTCACACACACCTCATCATAACTGGCAATCCATCCACAACCTGTAGCTACTGTATGAATATTTACTTTAGAGTGTCAAAAGTCACTCTCCTGACCCACTGGAGACCATATTCAGAATAAAGAATTACTTAACAGGAGAGTTTTCACCAAGAAGGAGGCAGTTCCCTGGAAGTATCACAGCTGAAATTTGAAAAAAAAGTCAAATGAAGACTGTATTTTAGCAATGATATTAACAATATAAATTATTTACATGTGATTTACATATATGAAATAACAGTGGCATTTTAGCTTGATTTTTACTTGATTTATTTTCCAAACACATATTTTTAACAGTGGTAAAATGTAATCTGTTTCACCAAAAAGACGTTTCTTAAACAGGTGGTGATCATCTGACACCAGTTCACACTATATGTTCTATCATACATCTTCATACTATTTGCTAATATATGTTCATATGCGCAAGGTTTGTGGGCGCCTGACCATCGCATCCATATGTGCTTTTTGAACATCCCATTTCATAATCACTCTCCCCTTAATAAACTGGGATTTGTCTAAGAAGCCAAAAGAGGTCAGGTTCTGATGTCAGGCAAGGAAGCCTGGGGTGCAACTGGCATTTCAATTCATCCCAAATGTGTTCTATGGGGTTGACTTCAGGGCTCTGTGAAAGCCTCTTGAGGTCTTCCACTTCAACCTTGGCAAACCATGTCTTAATGGTCCTTGCACTCTCATAGGGAATGATCATGCTGGAAACTTGTTGGGCTAGGTCCATTATATAGTCAAATGTTTCTGTATACCTTCTGTTGCAACAGGTGTCCAGAAACATTTGACTATATAATATAATACATGTGCAAAATAATTGCACAATCATTTATCATGCCGATTAACTTTAATGTTTTTAAAGTACACAAGGCTTTATTTGCATGTAGCAAAGAGTAAACGTAAAAAACAAGAATTTAAGCAATGTGGAGATCGCATCCATCAGGGGCCCTTGTTCAGCTTTATTACCGACATCCCACAAACACCCATGGAGCATTTCAAGCTACTGTTTTATGGTTAATAGTCTGAATGGATCATTGGGTAAATTCACTGGAAAAAATCAAGGCATCAGCAAAGCTTCAAAGACCTACCTGGGTCATCCTGTTTGCTCTTAGGCATAAAGGCCACAGTTTCCACCAGTACCACATACTAAATTGATACTGCAGCAGAAGAAATATGCAATCCCTCCAGTTCCATCAAGTCTTCCCTCTTTGCTTCATATATTATATAATAATAATTTATTATTCTATTTTTTTTTTCAATAAAATTGAAATTACCTCAAAAAGAGTGCATGCTTATTTCTAAAAACAAACCAATGTCAGTAATTGTTAGTGTCTCTTAATCTAAGAATTGGCTGTCTTGATCTTCACTACAAGTCTTGTGCAAAATATCTGCAGCATTGCCAGGCTCTAAACTTCTGAAGGAAGTTTTATTTCCTCATCTTCTATCAGTGGGTAAGTCTCTTGAAAATCTATGCTACTTTGGCCATGTTCAGAGATAGAGTGGCCCTCTTCAGCCTCTTTAATACTTTCTGGACATGAAGGAGAAAGTTGCTCAAACATGGAGCTCTCCGCATGATCCTGCATGCAGGTTTGGGTATTGTGGCATTTGCTCCTGGCCTCTCCTTCTTCTTGTCCACCTTGGGGCTCTTCACCTTTTCTGGGCTCCTCCTCTTGCTTGTCAGGAATCTTAAATGCTGCAGTCTCCACATGGTCTATCTGATAATAGAAGACAGAAGATGGCTCACTCAGACTAAGAGCATCCTCCTGGTTTTCTTTTATGCATAGCAGTGTTGCTCCTCCTTGAAAAGTGTCCTGAAAGAACATTTGGTCTACTGCAACCATACTCCCAGCTTCCTCCTGGCTGCTCAACTCCTCATGCAAAAGGCACAATTTTGGACTCTGCACATCCTCTCTGTGTGCCTCCTCCTCTTCCTGCTCCCTTCTCCTTTCCTGCTCCTCAGCACTCTGCAGGTGGAGCACAGCGGTCTCATTCTCATGCTCCAGGCTATGGCATTGCTCTTCTAGTATCTCTGATTTCACCTCTACTCCCAAGTCCATGGAAGAGCGACCACATGAAGGACCAGTGGTCAGCTCAGTTTCTTTCTTAAAGTCTTCTCCAAATCTAGAGCCTAGCAGATGTCTTTTCTCCCTGTCTAGCTTCATAATTGTGTGCAAGAAGTGAGTGCGAACACGGACGGGGTTGAACTCAATCCGCCCTGCTGCATTATGGCAGCCATCTCTAGAACAGCCACATGGGAATGACATGCGATCCACCTGGGATAGAGAGATGGAAAAGTATAATAACTGCTACAATTTATAAAAGAAATAATAAGGATTAATTTAGGAAGATCAGTGAATGATGTGTGTGTCTTATGTAATATAAAATGTAAAATTATTGCATGACAAGCATCCATTTCACCTGGCACGGAGATATGGCGAATAGAAAAATGGAGAAACAACAGACAGACTTGCCAACCCAAGTAAACTGTTTAAAAAACAGTACATTTATATACACTCTTTTTTCAGTATTCCAGTGAACTATTTAGCTGACATTTTGTTTTATTATGGTTTGCCATAAATGAAGAATTTTCTTAGAGCAGGTGATAAACTATCCACCAGAGCTGAATGTGGAGGTTAGCTACCATATTATCTCTATCTGCCTCCTGCAAATAAAAACACTTTCAGTTTTAAATAAAATAAGAAAAAGAAAAACCCAGAAATTTACCATACATTTGCTTTTTTGCTTTGTGAAGTGAATCCCTGTGGATTAGTAATACTGTATATACACTGAAGTGTTTTTTCCTTGGAGATGGCATCTTGTCAAGAAGATATCAGCCTATTAATATATAGTGCATGTGAACAAACATATGAGTTTAGCTAATTGTTTGATAACCCAGTGATGTCCAATATTCCTAAAGTAAACATTTTTTATAACAGTAGTATGCACAATCAAATAGCTATGCACATAGTTCAGAATTAGTGGTGTAACAGAACTCAGGAATTGACCAGTTGTCAATTATACAAGATATGTCGACCAGATCATCTGCAGAAAACAGAATAATCTGTTGAGGCACATGTTAAAATGTGGAGCACCTATACAAATTATATCAAATTTGGAAGATTTGCTCAGAATATTAACCATGCAGTCTATTTTAATTGACTTGTCAATGTTAAATTGTAATGCTAATACTTGGTTACTTGGTAAAGTTGCCATATCAAGACTCCAACACAATGTATCTAGAAACCTAGATGCTCCTGTTTTCTTTTTAAGTTCTCTGTGGCACAAAAATACTAGATCCATCAACAGAAATGTTCTTTAGAAAATCAAAAATATGTTTCTTTTATGCCACCTATTCTTTTTAAGAAGCATTTCATGACAGGAATATTATGAAAAAGTGTTATAAAATTATTTGACCAATTTATAAACTACATGCCTTGCTTATTCATTAATGCAACGCTAGTAGCTCACATATTGTTCTTGGGCAAAGAACATTAATTTCTTACACACAAACGGAGAGCAAAACTCTGACCTGGCATTTAATGCCTGCTCTGCTGCAGCCACACTGGTGTGGGTCACAGTAGAAGCGGCAGTCACAGCCACATTCCTCACGTGACAGCCGGATGGCACGGAGCTCCATTTTCTCTCGGGCATCAATGCGAGCAATACCGGATGCACGCAATAGTGCCCGTCGCCTCTTGGTAGGCAGTGGCTGTAGGAAGAAACAATCATCCACCTCGACGCCCTCCACATTCAGATCCTCATCAGACACGTCATCCAGTGTCAGCAGGTCTGCTTGAGCACAATGCACTGTGCCATTCCGTGTTAACTGGGAATTGATGTTAAACTCAGTCATAACACAGATCTATTTTATCTATTTTAACAAAGATCTACTTTTTTTAATCACTTTAGTCTTCGGAAAATCTCTTTCATATTCACTTTTTAGCCCCTTCTTCTTCCAAACGTGACTTTTACTGATTCAACTGTCTTGGGGTGGCTACATGGTAGGGCTGGGCGATAAAACGATAACGATATGTATCGCGATAGACACGTGATCGATAGCGATATAAAATGTGCTAATTCCTCTGCCTCGAAGCCTCTTTTAATTCATTTTAAAGCTCACGTCACGTTCTTGTGCAATTATTTTGTGTGTGTATGTAAGCGCGCGCGCGCGTGTGTGTGTGACAACGCGCTTACGTAAAAGCGGAAGGAGACGCAAGGAGTTAGCAGTCTTTTGATTTGAGGGCGCGTGTGGGCTGCAAAATGTAAGGGTTAGGGTTAGAGAAGAAAAAACAGGAGAAAACGACAGAAAATGTCCACGTTTTGGGACACTACCAGAGCGTCCGTTTTCAGCAGCAGGACGCTCTGATAGTGTCCCAAAACTTGGACATTTTCTGTCGTTTTCTCCTGTTTTTTCTAAAAAGTACCTTTTTTCGTTGCAATCACATGCTCCTTTAAAGACTTTTAAAGCACACACGTTGAGAGTATGCTTAAAGCACTCAGTGTGAAACCATGCATGGTCTCTAGGTCCAAGTTCCAGTCCATGGTTTTTGCCTCTTAATTACCACAAAGCATTCCAAATTAGACAGTAAAGGTTTGTTATGCCTGAGCTGTAGATTTTGAATCTTATAGTTCTGAAAGTTAAGTTGCATGACTTAAAGGCAGTATTTTTGCATTATTATTGCTATTTATTTTAATGTATATAATTTATAATTTATTTTTTTGTTTTTGCATCTCAGAAAAGGGTTCATTTAAAACCCAGAATGTTTGGCACTTAAATGTACTTAATTCTTCTCAGTCAACTTTGTCATTGTTCACAGTACAAGTAGACAGAGAAACAATGGGTAATATCTAAATGTTTATTTTTGATAGAAAATGTTGTATGCATTGCAAACTATACATTTAAAAAATAAAAGTTAATTTTTCAAAAAAAGGAAACCAATTAGTTATTCATTTTAAGAGACCCGTCTTATTTTCTCTTGTATATTTTATATTGCTCTTTAATTAAGCAAAAATACATTTTATCAGATTACTCGAGTAATCGGTGAAATATTTGGTAGAATACTCATTACTAAAATATTCAATAGCTGCAGCCCTAATTATAAGTCTACGAAAATATACTTGAATAGTTCAACTTCAAGTATGATTAGAGTAAGAATAGCTTGAGTTACTTTTTCATATTTCTGCAGGTTTTATATTTCAAACAATGTTATTGTACTGTATCAGGTTTGTTTTTTATATTACAGATGTATCTCAGCCTACCTCAGTTTTATTTATGTTTACAAAACACTGCACAAATTTTAAAAGACTTTATTCACCAGAAGGTGAACAGCTAGTGAACTTCCTAGCACTAAACTTGCACTAAATTCTTAGGTTTCTCTATGTTTATATTTAACACTTTGCACTATTTTATTACACTTTATTAAGCATTTCTTACATTTTCTTTCATTTTGCACCTTAAATGTTAAGAGATAATTGTTAAGTGTTCATTGTGACTTTAGACTTATGTTTACATTATAATTATTTGAGTTTTCCTGGTTGTTGACATTTCTGTCTTAATAACTGAAGGGATTACGATAAGAGGAAGGTTTAGCTTAAAATAAAAATGTTTAAATGTAATATTTTTCTCCTGGTCCTTATTTTAAATGGGCCATAAAAAAGTTCAATAATTATCTATATCGACCGATATGAAACACCGATATCGTGGTACAGTTTTCGGCCATATCGCCCAGCCCTACTACATGGCACAGCAGAAATGGTCAGGCACAGTGATCTAATGTATTACAACAATATCGCTTACTGCCTAATTCACATTAGAATCAACAGGTGGAAAAAAGCTTCTAAACCATACACACATTTGATTAAATTGTGAAACACCCCAAAACACCTTTTTTGTTAGCAAAATTCGCAAAATTTTGTAAAATAATTTTTTTAACTTTCCTGAAATATAATGCAGCATATATAAAACATAAAATAAACCACCACAAATTTGTATTAAAGAGTAAGAAGTCTGAACCTTCATCTTGCGAGCATTCAGCTTCTCTTGGCGCAGGTGCTGGCGTAGGATATTGCGGTGGCTGCTTTCCTGCTCTCGGGCGAACTCTCCCAGCGTGTACTGACGTATGGCACAGTGATGCCGTGCCATGCCCAATGAACTTCCACCTTGGCTAGGGACACTGGTGAAGCCTTGCCTTCTGGAGAAATAGTAAACTGTCACAGCATCAAAACGCACCCGCTTATGGCCCAGAGAGGTTTTCTGTCGTCTAAGAATGGAAGTGGCTAAGAGGAGAAATTGAAGAAAAGTGATTATAAAGAGTTGCATAAGAACACTATTTGCTATTTGTTTATATTATATTATAAATATATAAACACACACATAAAGAACTGTGTAATAGCTTTAGGCAGGTGTAAAAAAATGCTGAAAAATATGAATGCTTTCAAAAATAGAAGTATTAATAGTTTATCAAGAAACGAAATGGAATGCAAATGAACAGAAAAGAAATCCAAATAAAAATAAAAATTGGTGAGACCACCCTTAGACTGCAAAACAGCATCAATTCTTCTAGGTACTCTTGCACACAGGTTTTGAAGGAACTTACATTTACAGGATTTGGCAGATGCCTTTTTCCAGAGCAGCTTACAACAGTGCTTTTAAGTCTCAATGAATATATTAACACTGGTTCACTAGGTTACAGACTTAGGATACCATGAACTTAAATATCTGTTCAGGGTTTTTTATATACACATACAACAAACAGGGAAAAGTGCTAGTTCAAATATTTGCTGTATACTTACCTCTTACCCTGAAAGATGGTGGGACCAGTCAAGCAATGCCGGTAGATCTGAAGGAGTGAGCTGCAGTGTGCAAAGTGATAAAAGCTTTGAGATAAGAGGGAGCTGGTCCGTTTTTGGTTTTGTAGGCAGGCATAAGTGTTTTGAATGTGATGCGTGCAGCTACCAGAAGCCATTGGAGGGAGTGAAGCAGTGAAGTGGTAGGTATGAACTTAGGCAGGTTGAAAGTAAGTCGTGCAGCTGCATTTTGAGGATGAATTGTGTTCATAGGTAGATCTGCCAGCAGTAAGATGCAGAGGATGAATTGTGTTCATAGGTAGATCTGCCAGCAGTAAGATGCAGTAGTCCAGTCTTGAAATAACAAGAGACTGAACAAGTACCTGGGCAGCATGTGTGAACAAAAATGGCCAAATGCTTCTGATGCTGTAGAAATGAAACTGACATGGGCGTGTCACATTAGCAACATGCGTGGAAAAGGACAGTTGATTGTCCATGGTTACCCCAAGGTTGCGAGCTGTGACCAAAGGGGAGATCAGATCGTTGTACAGGGATATTGCAAGATCCTGACCTGTTGAAGATGTAAGTAAAGACATCCGCTAGCTGTTCTGCACATTCCCTGAGCACCTTGCCAGGAATGTTGTCTGGTCCAGCAGCCTTCCGTGGGTTAACTCTGCATAGAGTTCTCCTCACGTCGACCGTGGATAGACAGAGTACCCTGTCATCGGGGGGAGGGATGGTCTTCCTTGCCGCTACGTTCTGCACCTCAAACTGAGTGAAGAAGTCGTTGAGCACATCTGGGAGGGAGGTGTCGCTATCACAAGCAGGTGAAGCTGTCTCGTAGTTCGTGATCGCCTGTATGCCCTGTCACATGCGCCGGGTGTCCCCACTGTCTTGGAAGTGGCTGTGGATTGTCTTGGCGTGTGTGCGCTTTGCCTCTTTGATGGCTCAGGACAGTTTGGCCCTTGCTGTTCTTAGGGCCGCCCTGTCCCCTTTTCTGAAGGCTAGGTCTCTAGTCTTCAGCGGCGCACGAACGTTAGCAGTCATCCACAACTTCTGGTTGGAGCGTGTGGTGATGGTCTTGGAGACGGTCACGTCATCAATGCACTTGCCGATGTAACTGGTCACTGTTGACGTGTACTCCTCCAAGTTGATGAAGTCGCCGTTGGTTGCAGCCTCCCTGAAGATGTTCCAGTCAGTGCACTCAAAGCAGTCCTGAAGAGCAGAGGTGGCTCCTGCATGTTTGTGTAAACAAGATGCAGCGTGTTTTCACCTCTAGTAGCAAAGTCCACATGTTGATGGAATTTAGGGAGCACTGACTTGCATGGCTGAAATCTCAGGCGATGATAAACAGTCCGTCGGGGTGAACATTCTGCAGGTCGCTAATAGCTCCGTATAGCTCACTTATAAACTCTGACAATATAAACAGCAGTAAATTCCCATGGTAAATAAAATGGCCTGCATCTAACAGTCACAAATGCCACTGACAATGAGCAGTAAGTAGAAATAAGCACAGAGTTCTTACACCATTCCGTGTTGATATAAACACACACACCACCACCGCGAGTCTTACCGCACAGAGCTGCATTTCTGTCGGCTCTAAACGAAGTTAGCCCGTCCAGCTGAATGGCGGGATCCAGAACTCTGTCACTAAGCCACGTCTCCGTGAAAACAAACACGCAGCAGTTACCAATCTCTCGCCGTGTAGAGCGTTCAGGTCGGATGTAGTCCAGTTTATTGTCCAGAGAGCAAACATTGGCTAGTAGAATGGACGGTAGAGCCGGCCGTCTAGGGTTTGTTTTTAGCCTAGCACGGACACCCGCCCACTTACCGCGCGCACCGCTTTTGCCGTCCCCTCCCCTGGTCTCCGGTATCAGGTGACACCGAGGACTGGAGGCCTGGTCTAAAGCTGGTTTAAAGCCAGACTGGTTGGAATCTTGAAGGTTGATCTTCAAGAGACAGACAGACATTTGATTATACCCAATGCATTCGAAAAGATTTGAAAGGAAAGAGCGAAGTGATACTGTCTGTAGTTTTTGATGTCTGATGGATCCAGAGCAGGTTTCTTCAGGATGGGAATAACCCTTGCTTTCTTGAAGGTAGTTGGTACATGAACAGATGTTAGGATCCATTGATGAGATGGTCTGGAGCATAGTGGACGGGAGCGGATCCAATGAGCAGGTGGTAGAATTAAAAAACTGGATGAGTTGTAGAATTTCTTCTGCTGCTACGGTTAACAAATGTGACAATAGAGGAATATGGAAATCCCGGCTGTGAAATGTAGGTACAGTTGATCAGAAAGAAAGGTCTGGCAGATTTTCACAATCTTCTCATTGTACAAGGAGGTAAAGACTTCAGCAGTCAGGGTGGATGAAGCAGGTGGTGCTGGGGGGTTGAGTAGAGACCAGATGATGTTGTGGAGCTTACGAGGGTCTTGTGCAGAAGCTTTAAGATTTTTCTTGTAGAAGGAAGCCTTGGCAGAGGTCAGGTCTAAAGAGAACTTGGCCAGGAGCACATGGCAAGATCTGCATCAAGTTGTAATTTCTTCCACTTTCTCACTGCTGATCTTAGTTCTCTTTGATTGCTGTGCAACACATCTGATAGCCAAGGAGCAGAACAAGAAGTCTTCTTGGGTTTAGCAGTCAGAGGACAGAGATGGTCCATGTTTGAAGAAAGAGAGTAGAGGAAAGTGTCTGTGGCTGAGTCCAAGGGTAGTAAAGAGAAGTCAGGATCACTAAGAGATGAAAGAGTGCCAGAAGCTACAGTAGAAGGGGAGATAGAGTGGAGGTTAGGACAGGTAAAAGAGAGATGCTGAAAGTTGGTTTTGGGTAGGATAGGGAGAGTGATGGATACCAGGTGATGATCAGACAAGTTAAGTGGGGTAGCAGTCATGTCTGTAGTTTCGAAAGGACGGATGAATACCAGGTACCTCCCTTGACATGGCTGAAAGAGGAAAACTGGTGACAAATAGAAGAGACTAGATTAGAGGTGAACTTCAAAGTCAAGATACATCAGTCGAACCATCTGTCACTGTCTGAGACAAAGTGGACTTAATGAAAGATGACAGGACTCCTCCAATATTGAAAGCAAATCTTTAAAAGCAAGACTGGAATTTGCAAAAATGCATGCTGAGCAGCCACAAAAAAGAACACTGTACCTACTGTGGAACATGGAGGAGGCTTGGTTATGTTCTGGGGCTGCATTGCTGCATCTGGCACAGGGTGACTTGAATCTGAGCAGGGTACAAATATCAAGACTATCAAGGCATTCTTTAGCGAAATGTGCTGCCCTGTGTCAGAAATCTTGGTCTTAGTCTCAGTCACAGCTCAAAGCATACAGTTAAAAACAACCAAGAATGGCTAAGAATAAAATATTGGACTATTCTGAAGTGGCCTTAATCTTATTAAACATCTGTCCAAAGTCTAGAGAAGTCTCATTGAGAATTAAAGTAATCACTTGATGGCAGTGATTGCCTAAAAAGGTTGTGCAACAAAATATTAAGTTAAGTGTAATAATTTTTCACTAATTTCATTAGTTTGTTTTTTATGCTTCTGTGAACCACAATTCAAAAGCAATGTCTGATTGGTCAATAAATAATTTCAGTAAATATTTATTTATTATTACGTTTGTCATATTCAAGTTATTTCAGTGACCTCTCCAGAATGTCATAAAAACTGCACAGTTCATCTGTGGATTGGTCTTCCCATCACTCCAGGCCACTTATAACATTAGGATCATAAGGAGGGCCCATAAAATCATCAGGACAATACACATCCACAACACAACCTCTTAACACTTCTGCCATCTGGGAAACTCTACAGGAGTGTGAGATCAAGGACAAAAAGTCTCACAAACAGCTTCTATTCACAAGCCGTTAGACTCCTGAACAACGCTTAACACCACCACACACCCCAAAACCCCACACTGACTGCTGCCACACAACACACTGAGCACCTTACTTAAGTCTGAATATGTATATGCTGTTTTTTTTTCTTTTTGTAAGTGAGACGTGCAAAGTAAAAATTTCATTGTATGGTCTAAATCATTGTGTTTTCACTGTGCAGATGACAATAAACCTCTTGAACTGTCCTGCTGCAGAATAAACAGAGGGCCAATCAGACCTTGTTGGTATTACATGATGGAAAAATATCTTCATGTATTTCTCAACATTGAGGAAACCATTAATCCTGAACAAATCCCCAACTACATTTGTAGAAATACAGCCCCAAACTTGCAAGGAACCTCCACCATGCTTCACTGTTGTCTGCAGACACTCATTATTGTACCACACTCCAGCCCTTCAGCAAATAGCCTGCTTCCTGCTACTTCCAAATATTTAACATTTTGACTTATTAGTCCAAAGCTGTCATTTTTCTGCACATTGGTTAGAATATTTCCGTGCATAGTTGAGTCACGTAGAATTATTTCTATGTCAGAGATATGGCTTTTTGGCTGAAATTCTTCCATTCTACCACTTTTGGCCAGACTTCTCTGGACAGAAGAAAGTGTGTGTACCTGGCTCCCACTGGTTTCCACCAGTTCTTTGCTGATGGCACTGTAGCTTGAACAGCACAGCTTGAAACCACAGTCTGCTTTAAAATCTTTACTTGGGAGAGACCTTGCTGATGCAGTATAACTAACTTGTGTCTTGTTGCTGTGCTCAGTCTTGCCATCACAGGTCTTGCCAAAAACCTGTGACATGAAACGGTCTTCCACAACCTCACCTTAGTGGCAGAGATTTGCTGCTCCTCACCCAGTTTTAAGCCTCCTACACTGGTGTTTGTTTTCTTCTGTTCTCTCACTTTGTACTTTGTAAATTGATAAAAATAAACAATTAAAATACGCTTTAAAGTAAGAATGTTTTCAGAAATATTTCCTCACATCTGCCTAAAACTACTTTTATACTGTATACATATTTATATAAATATGTGTATTTGTATATATATATATATATTTTATTTACATTTTTTACATTTTTTACATATTTTACATTTACATTTAATTCAGATGACTTGACCAATAATCTCATTCTACTAAGCAAATATCAAGGTCTGTGTGCATTAATGTTGCAATGACACTATAACCCTTTGTGGCTCTTACGTGTGAGGGAGCTGGAGGGGGCATTGAGGCTATCACAGCTATCCACACTGTCACTGCTTGAGACATCATCATCTGATACTTTGAGCATCGAGCATGGTGAGCCGCTGTCCACCTCCTCAAATCTGCGCTTTAGGCCAAGACCTGATACCGTCTCCATGGAAACTTGATGTTCTGAGGACATGACATACATACTTAACCCGTGATTCACAGCAGATAAATAAATGCAGCAGAAGTCCATTTATCTCTGAATCATAGTAACAATAATAACATAAGTACTCCAACTAAATGTTAGATAACAGTACTTCATCAAATCTGTGACACCAAAATAAGATTAATAATCATCTCATAGATTATTTTAATACATTGCCCTCAAATGGTTGCAGTGCGTTTTTTAAAGTTTGTTTTTGCTTACTTGTTTAACTTGTTCTGAGGTTTAAGTAAAGCATGTCATCAAAAGTCAAA
Source organism: Tachysurus vachellii (assembly GCF_030014155.1). Lineage (NCBI taxonomy): Eukaryota > Metazoa > Chordata > Actinopteri > Siluriformes > Bagridae > Tachysurus > Tachysurus vachellii. The sequence continues at coordinate 15,158,718 of NC_083478.1, read as the reverse complement.
AGTTGCCATGAAAGTAAATATAATTATTAGGGATCCAAGCACAAGGATTTATGTCTTAGTTTTAAGCTCATGAATTGATACTTATATTTTGAGTTAAGCTGATTAAAAGACCAAACCTAGTTTTTCAATCTAGTCCAACAATTTTATCTATATATTTTTACAAAAACAATGTAATAAACACACACCAATCAATCTTAGTAGGGTGGAGCTTGGTTTACTCAGACAGCTGTAACATAGGAATGGTTGAATGAGTTTGCACAAAACCTGAAAGGCAGGTCCAGGACAAGGTTCTGAGAAGTCTGAAGTGGTTGGCGCATGGTCATCAATAGGAGGTGGAGATAAGGCCAGACCACCGAGTCTTATAGGATGAAATTTGGGGTGGCATCAGTGTGCACATCTGTAACTTATTTAATAACAGAATGATAATTCATTGAATTACTTCAAAAACATGGCTGCCTTTAGATAATCAGATTTTAGCAGGCATTTTACAGCGTTAACATTGTGCTATCATCACAAAACTTGATAAGTATGTTTATCTATGGTTTATAGTTCTGTAACCTGGCAAGTACTAACCACAGGAGGTGATATTTGTTAAGAGGCCTGCAGATTGCTGCTTGCTATGTTTACAGCCCAAGCACCAAAGGTGTGAAAGGGCCTATTGCTTCTGTTAGTTACAAATATACGTATTCATTTAATATTTTTTTCTCACCCATCAGGCAACTCTTTCTTGCCAAAGGCACATGAGGCTAGCCAAATAAAAGTGCTAGGCACCTAGTGTAATTGTTATAATTTTTACTATTTTTATTACTACACTTTCTCCTCTGGTAGTCTATGGCATCCCAGAGAAGGCATCCCAGTGTTTTTTCTCCAGCAGAATCCACGGGTCAGGCAATCTCAATGCACCGGTTTCGGTTAAAATCTGCCATATTGGATTTTCTGCCATTTTGAAAAAAAAAAAAGAATAAAAAAATTTAAAAACTACTTTTATGAGCTGTTGATCCTATTAACACCAAATTTGTTTGTATCAGCTTCAGAGTGTTCCTACTAAAGTTATTCAAATAAATTTACTGGGTCGAACTATTTGGCCACTGTCAGCCAATGAAATGCCACAGCTAAGGCATCAAAACAGGAAGTGAGCTACATGTCAGCAATGCTTCATTTGAGTCATGCCCAATTTGGTGTACTTTATTACTAGTGGGAATATTGGGTACCCACCAAGTTTCATGAAATTTGGCTACATGGGTGTACTGTACTAGAAAAAAAATGCCTATAACTTTGGAACCAAAGCAGGTGTTTCAACCAAACATATTGTGTATAATGACAGTAAAGAATGAGAGCTAGAAAAAGTATGAAACCTGCGTTTTTCAGCCATTTTGGTATTATTGTTTATTCAATGATTCATAGAAGCCCTAGATGGGTGTTGGTGGAATCTGGTATCCACTGTAGTCAATCCAGCAATCTCTGTATTTCCAACAGGCCAAATTTCAGAGTACATTTCAGATTACAACTTTTAAAATGTTCGTCCTAGAGTTTTCTGCTGAATCAATGGGTCACAATGGACGGAATAGACTCATACATTGTATTGGATTCATGGGATTGGAAATGTTTAATTTTTCAAAATGTAACTTTTGCAAACTAGTCCTAGACAGTTCATCCTGTTACCACCAATTTTGTTACATGTCAAAAGATGGCTCTGATCACAATTTAAGCAAAAAAGTTTTTAGTTCAAATGATATTGCTACAGTCCTACCTCAAGAGCGCTTTGTTTGACTGATGCCAAACACTTTGTTGGTATTAGCAAGTGTGGGTATGCACCACATTTCACAAACGTTGGCCACTTGGAGGCACTAAACCATTTTAAAAACTGTCACTTCTCCATTACTCTGGCACCAAAGCAGATATTTCAACTAAATTTCTTATTCATCAAAATTAAGGACATCTGTAAGCCATTTTGTGTTTCATTCATCTTTGATTTTGTCCAAACCATATATTAAAATATTCTAGAGTTATATTCACTTTCTTTGCCACTTTCAGGTGTTAAAAAAACAAGTTTAAACATCCATGTGTCCATGTACATAGATGTCTGCATGATGGCCCTGAGGTTATTGACTCCGTCATTGCTGCTTGCATCTGTTTTAATTCTTTCTATGATTATTATTATTGCAGGTTTGAGGTATTTGTTTTTGCTAAAACTGTAATCTGGTGAAAAACATGATATCTTAAATGGTGTTCCAAGGGTGAGAAGTATAATTTAAATGTTACATCATGTAATCAGGTAGAATGAAATAATTACATGACAACGTGGATTAAACTTCACATGTACTGGAGGATGAATGATATAGACACAGACAAATAAATAGCAATTCCCTTTAATAACAGCACAGGTTTGCACCTTTTAACACTTCACTGAGGGAGTTAAGCAGATATAAATAACTTTTAGTCAGCAAGAGGTCCAACTATCCATGATCCAATTAAATGTTTTCTTTTGTGATACACAATATGATTTAAAACACTTGGGCAAACTAATATCCTCATATATTCACTCACAAAGGCATTATATAAGGCTATAATTAGTACAGACACTGACTATTAAAAGTAATTGTAATGAATAGGTGGGGAAAAAACAAATGGGACTGCTGGATTTAGCAAATCAGCATAATGCCTAAAAGGTTTTGAAAACAACCTTGACTTTCTTTTGTATTGGCATGAAGCTGATAACTCACTCATACATTAAAGGGCCTGTGCATAGCAGAGGTGATTTGCATTTAGTGATGACCCAAAAAACTCTATTAAAGGCATAGCTAAAAAAAAAAAATAGACTCTCCAATGTACTGAAGCACATACAGCTACCCAAAGTAAAGAATCATTTCTTCAGTTTAAGGAACTGGTAATTTTATGAAATAAGCCCAGCTACTGTACACTCTCAGATAATTTTGCCATAGTTATGTACTAAATTCTAGAAGGAAAAAAATCATTTAATTCTTGGAAACATTGAAAGACCTCTGTACAATGAACAGGAAAGAAGTGGATTTCAAGCTATTAAAAGCGTATGGGGAACGAATTCAACCGCGCCGTGCCACGGTAGAGAACGACAAGACTTATCTTGAACACCTTGGGGCCCAGAGGATAAGTGAGAGGGCCGGAGCCGTCGAACCCTTGACGCAACACTGCTAAGAGGGAGCAAGCTCCCTGGAGGTGGTATGATGACGGAGTCTGAAGAGGCCGTCGTATCAAACCGAAAGAACCCGAGCGTGCAAAGTCGGGATGTCCAGGTTATAGAATCTGACAAAAGTGGACGGCGAGGACCAACTGGCCGCCTCACAGATGTCCTTGATAGAGACACCACTAGACCAGGCCCAAGAAGAGGCCATCCCTCTAGTGGAGTGGGCTCTTACTCCCATGGGGCACTCAAGACCCATAGAAGAGTAACATAGAGCGATAGCGTCGACTATCCAACACGAGAGGCGTTGCTTTGAGACCGAAGACCCCTTGGTGCGGCCACCAAAGCAGACAAAAAGCTGGTCAGATTGCCTGAACGGCTGTGACCGCTCAGTGTATACCCTCAAAGCCCTCACTGGGCAGAGTAAATTCAGCTCCTGCTCACCTGACAACAGAGGCAGAGCCGAGAGAGAAACTACCTGCGCTCTAAATGGCGTTGAGAGCACTTTAGGTACGTAGCCGTGCCTGGGTTTTAAAATGACCTTTGAGTCATTGGGCCCAAACTCAAGGCATGCAGGGCTCACCGAGAGGGCCTGCAAATCGCCAACACGCTTGACCGATGCTAGAGCAAGTAGCAGAGCGGTTTTCAGCGTTAGGGGCCGAAGGCCAGCCGACCGCAGCGGTTCAAAGGGAGGTCCCTTGAGCGCTTCAAGGACCGTGTGAAGGTCCCAAGTGGGAGCGGTGAGAGGACGAGGGGGCTTCAACCGCCTAGCACCTCTCAGGAAACGCACAATGAGGCCGTTTCGACCCACCGATTGGCCAGCAATAGGAGCATGAAATGCTGCGATGGCTGCTACGTACACCTTGAGCGTGGAAGGGGTGAGACCTTTGTCCAGACGCTCTTGGAGAAATGACAGTATCGGAGATACGTCACACTCAACAGGGTCTTCGTTCCGTGCGGAGCACCAGTCAACGAAGATTGACCATTTCTGGGCGTAGAGGCGTCTCGTAGACGGGGCCCTAGCCTGAGCAATGGTATGCAGCACGTCCTCGGGGAGGCTCAGAGGCTCCCATCGAGGGACCATACGTGCAGAGCCCAGAGTTCTGGCTGCGGGTGCCAGATTGTCCTGTTCGCCTGAGAGAGGAGATCCCGCCTCAGGGGGATTGGCCATGGGGCTTTCATGGAAAGCCTGAATAGCTCCGAGGACCAAACTTGGCTCCTCCAGAGTGGGGCCACCAGGAGGACTCTGTGCCTGTCCTCCCTGACTCGTCTGATGACCTGAGGGACCAGAGCGATCGGGGGAAAAGCATAAAGGAGGAGGCTGGGCCAGTCGTGGGCCAGCGCATCTGTGTCCTTTGAAAAATAAATTGGGCAATGAGAGTTGCTTTCTGAGGCGAAGAGGTCGACCTCTGCCTTCCCGAAAATCTCCCAGATTTTGAGAACCGTCTGGGGATGGAGCATCCACTCGTCCGAGGGGACGTTGCTCCGTGAAAGCATGTCTGCTCCCAGATTCAACTTGCCAGGTATGTGTGTCGCCTTGAGCGTTCGCAACCTGGGTAATGCCCATTCCAAGAGGCGCTTTGCCAGCATGTAGAGGCGGCTGGACGAAAGGCCACCTTGGTGATTTATGTAGGACACCACTGTCATGCTGTCCGACTGGACTAGGACATGGCGCCCTTCCAGGATCGCCTGAAAAGATCGAAGGGCTCGTTCCACTGCCAGCATTTCGAGGCAGTTGATATGAAGATGGCTGTCCTCGTGCGACCACGAGCCGAAGGCTGGTCTGCCCTCGCACAGAGCGCCCCAACCCAGGTTGGACGCATCTGTTGAGACCACCGTCCTTCTGGAAACCGCCTGTAGGGGCACTCCACGGCTGAACCAAACAGGGTTCATCCAAGGCTCCAGGGCTGCTAGACAGGCCTGGTTGACTCTGAAAGCGGCCGTGCCGCCAAGCGTGAGGTGGGACCCGGAGTTTCAGCCAGTATTGCAGGGGCCGCATTCGTAGGAGGCCAAGCTGCAAAACTGGAGAGGCGGAAGCCATCAGCCCTAGCATCCTCTGAAAGAACTTCAGAGGGAAACAGGCTTTGTTCCTGACAGAGGCCGCGAGCTGCTGAAGTACCAGAGCGCGCTCTGGTGATATGACTGCCCTCATGCGGACCGAGTCGAAAACCACTCCCAGGAACACAACACGTTGGCTGGGGAGCAGTGAGCTCTTGGCAAAATTGACCCTGAGTCCTAGGCACTCTAAGTGGCTCAGGAGCACGGATCTGTGGCGGTCTAGCTCGGTTCGCGACTGGGCTAGAATGAGCCAGTCGTCGAGATAATTCAGAATGCGGATTCCCATCTGTCTCAGAGGGGAAAGTGCCTCGTTCATGCACTTCGTGAAAGTGCGTGGAGCTAGAGACAGCCCAAAGGGAAGGACTGCATATTGGTAAGCCACACCCTCGAACGCGAATCTCAAGAATCGTCTGTGATGTGGGGCTACCTGGATGTGAAAGTAAGCGTCTTTCAGATCCAGCGAGAAGAACCAGTCCTCGGGGCAAATCTGCGTGAGGATCTGCTTTAGTGTCAACATCCTGAACTTCCGTTTCATGAGGGAGAGGTTCAGGAGTCTGAGGTCTAAGATGGGTCTGAGACCGGCATCTTTCTTGGGGACAAGGAAATAACGGCTGTAGAACCCCGACCCGCTTTCTGAGGGAGGAACCATCTCTATGGCTCCTTTCCTCAACAGCGTCAGCACTTCGGTGCGGAGGACCTGGGCGTCGTCCGGCTCTACCAAAGTGGGAATCACCCCGCGAAAACGCGGGGGTCTCCGGGCGAACTGCAGTGAGTAGCCGTATTTTATTATCCCCAACACCCACTTGGACACTCCGGGGATGGCCTGCCAGGCATCGGCCCGTGTGACAAGGGGCTGGATAGTGTCGGATGGCAGGCCACCGATTAGGGGCCTGAACACTGACAAGTGTGGAAGAGGAAAAGTGCTCTCTTTTAGAAAATGTGTAATCTTTATTGTGTTTGCCATAACAGCACTTTGCGTGGACGCAACGACGGTGGGCCCAGGTCGCATAGCTGGCAGGCGAGAGAGCTTCTGGGGTGGTCCGGCCGTGGCGGGACTTTGCTCTTTCCTCTTCCTTCCCCAACGATCAGGAGGATTTAGAGGGCGTCGGGTCCAGCACAATCCTCTGCCGGGGGCCCTGACGTCCAGGCGGTTTAGCGCGCTTAGTGGGGCGAGCTGGGCGCTGCTCCCTAGGGGGCGCCACCTGGGGGGCAGAAGGGACAGGTTTGCTCTGGCGCTGAGTCGGCGCAATCCTGGGGCGACTCGGGGCAGAGGTGGAGCGCTTGGGCAGGAAGTGCCGCATAGCCTGGGACGACTTCTGTGCTGCGGTGAAGCGCTCCGTAAACCCTTCTACGGCCGGCCCGAAGAGACCGGATGGAGAGACTGGGGCATCTAGAAAGGCCACCTTGTCGCTCTCCTTAATCTCAGTGAGGTTGAGCCAGAGGTGGCGCTCCAGCACAATCAGGTTGGCCATGGATCGTCCAATGGCTTGGGCCGTGGTTTTTGTGGCGCGCAGGGCCAGATCTGTGGCGCTGCGGAGGTCGCAAAAAGCAGGTTCACTAGGGCTCGACTCATCCAGGGAACGGAGAAGCTTTGCCTGGAACACCTGTAAAATGGCCATGGTGTGTAGTGCTGAAGCGGCTTGGCCCGCAGAAGTGTAAGCTCTGCCAGCCATGGCAGATGTCATTCTGCAGGGCTTGGAAGGAAGGGCTCTCTTGCTTTTCCACCCCACAGCCGCGGGGGGGCAGAGATGAGCAGCCACGGCATCGTCCAGGGGCGGCAATTGCTCATAGCCCTTCTCCTGAGAGCCATCTACTGCACCGAGAGCTGCAGAAGTGCGTAGGCGGGCCGAGTAGGGGGCGCGCCACGACTTTGTGAGCTCGTCGTGCACCTCAGGGAAGAACGGGGCAGAACGCTGGCAGGGGGCTTGGCGGCTTCCCGGCAAGAACCACTCGTCCAGCCTGCTGCGCGTCGGCTCCTCAGGGGCGGCCCACTCCAGATGGAGATCTTCGACAGCTCTGGAGAGGATGCGGAGAAGCTCGGCATCCATCCCAGCTTTGGTGTCGATGGGCTCTCGCGACGGCAAGTGGGCGGGGTTAGGATCACCGGCCCAATCTTCCGTTTCAGAAGCCGCGAGTGACATGGAGTCGTCAAGCGGCTCGTCCTCCGATCCGCCAAATGAGACGAGGTCACTCATTTCAGCTGAGGGACGCTGCTCTGGGCGTGAGAAGAGGACGGGGGACGGCTCTCTCGTTGGAGAGAGTGAGGCACGCGGGCGAAGAGCCGGCGTGAGCTCACCCAAACCCGGGCGCTGAGCCCCTCTTCCCCGCTGTCGCTTCCTGGCCGGCTCGCGGGAGGAAGAAGACGGGGGGGCGTGAGGGGCGGAGTCACTTTCATGAAAGAAAGCGATCCGCGAGCGCAGAGAGGCGAGACTCATGCTCTCACAGAAGCAGCATGAGGACTCAGTGAGTGCAGTTTCAGCGTGGGATTTACCCAGGCAGGAAACGCACTCCTCATGGCCGTCATTGTCATGCAGAGGGACTCTGCATGTGCCACAGTTGTGACGCGGCATGGCCGCCGCCGTTAAAACGGCGTTTGTTTGGAAATGCTCTTTTAGAGCGGTGAAAACCGCTGGAAAGCTCTTTTTGTGATCGCCGGATGGCGGCAGGAGATCGCTGAGAAGCGGCTGCAAGCAGGAAGCCGGCAGCCCGAGAACGGCGCGAGACGCGGCTGTCTAAAGAGCGCCGGCGCTGCAAGCGGTCGGCGGTCTCAGCTGGTCCGCTGCGGTGCCTATTCAACGGCGAAAAGCCAGCGAAGGCGTTCAGAGGAAATTCAGCGAAGAGAAGTCGTCGCTGAAGGAGTAAGATCTGATTTCCTCTGGCGATTTGCCTGCTTATATAGCTATACGCCCCGCCCCCTTTTTTAGCGGGCTTTGGCGCGCTGCATCGCCACAGGCTCGCGCAGCTACGCAGCGCCGTCATTGGTTTTAAAAAAAGTTTCATATTAAACCAATGACAGTGCAGTTGCACTGCGTTATTGAAAAAAGGCTTCAGTATTGAGGAAAAAAGGAGCTTTTCCCCATACGCAGTATGAGTGGAGTATCGAAAGGGAACCTATACATTAAAGCACCCATCCCAATGATCCAACAATAATGGAACTGCTTTACACACTCAAAAATATATTGTCTTATCAAAGACCATATATTAATCAAATAAGTTGAATTCACATCCCTGGCATCAGCAAGGGGTTTAGTATGAACTAAATAAATGTTGGCCACCAGGCAATAGGTCCACTGGGATAGTACACAATAGTGACTGTAATCATTGAAGCTAAGACAAATCTCTTTTACCTGGTTGAACTGCCCTCATTTGAATCACTTTCACTTATAAGCAAACCCAAACTCACTTGGTCTGCAACAATGTTAATGTAGGTGGTATGCATCAACGGTACATCCAGATGAATGCCAAAACCCAAGGTTCCATAGGTTCAGTGCTGAGAAAGTATTTGCCCTCTTCCGAGATTTTTTTTTTACATAATTGACACTTAAATGATTTAGATCAAGCAAATTTTAATATTATACAAAGATAACCCAAGTTAATACATAATGCTCTTTTGAAATGATCATTTCATTTATTAATTAAAAAAGTAATTGCCCCAAAACCTAATGACTGCAATCAAACATATGTGATAACTGGCAATGTGACGTTCTTATCACTGAAGGAATTTTAGCCCACTCTTCTTTGGAAAATTGTTTCAATTCAGCCACACTGGAGGTTTTACTAGCAAGAACAGCCTGTTTAAGGTCACACCACATCATCTCAATTGAATTTAATTCAGGAGATTGACTTGACCACTCTAAAACCTCAATTATTTTGTTTGCCATTCAGAGGTGGACTTGATTGTGTGTTTAAGACCGTTGCTCTGCTGCATAACCCAAGCGTGCTTGAGCTTGAAATCATGAACTGATGGAAAGACATTCTCCTTCAGGAATTTCTGGTAGGGCGCAGAATTCGTGGTTCAATCAATTATGTCAAGTTTCCCAGGTCTGGAAGCTGACCATCACACTACTACCACTATTTTTGACTGTTGGTATGATATTCTTTTTATGAAATGCTCTGTGAGTAGAGGCTATAGTAGGCCGGTTTGGACAGCTTTTTTCCCTTAAGAAATGAAATTATCATTTAAAAACTACCTTTTGTATTTACTCAGGTTATCTCAAGTCAAGTATCTGTATAAAATTTAAATTTCTTTGATGATTTCAATCAATTAAGTGTGACCTATTAAAAAAAAACAAAAAAAAACAAAACATTTTCACAGCCCTGTAAGCAACGCATATGCATCTGCCATCTAGCCATCACAATTTGGCACAGATTCTTACATTTTCCCATTTTTAACACATTAACAACTGTGGAATGACCATTTCCTTGCTGTCTAATTTATCCCATTCTTTGACAGGTGCCATTTTAACATGATAATCAATATTATTCCCCATCTCTAAGAGATATGGTTATGTAAGCAAAGAGGATGAAGCCCCCAATAGCCAGTCTGATTTTGTATCAGATAGAAATGTGTCCCTAATGCATAGTGCATAGGTTTTCAGCTTCCAAATACTGAAACTTTTTAAAAACAGATTCATGATTAAGGCACACGCTGAAAATATGTCTGTAAGCTGCTGATTCAGGCTAGATCAAATCACTGCAGGGAGTCTGTTCCGAACTCTAACGTCAATAAATCAGATAGGGTTTGAGAAAGAACCAGCAGGATCACCAGTCAAGCTTCTTTAATGAGATGAACCTTGGTTCTCTAAACAAAGAACAAACACTGATTAATTTAACATTACAAAAAATATGTAATATTATATATGAATGTAACCGTAATTTGCAACTTGTAAGTAATGCTGCGGATTTCCTCTTTTGTGCATGATTTCTGGTACAAGTCTGTGGGAAGAAAGACATGAACTCCTGTCTGCTGACATTCAGACATCTTTAATTGAAATGATCTGCAATAACTAAGTGCTTTCATTTTCAAGCACATCTACACTTTAAATCAATCAGAAATGTTTATAGAAAACATTTAGCTAAATTCAGTTTTATTAGCAACTATATGTGAACCATGAGCACAGCTATTTGAATCAGCTACTATTTTGAACAGACAGATATTATCAGTAACATTTAACTTTGTTCTCCAACAGCTCAACTTAGAAATGAGAGTTCACTAGAGTTTGGAGTTTTCACTGGAGCTTCGAAAAGATCCTTTGCAGGGATTTTGTCAACAAAATGAAAAAGAAAATGCACTATCACTTTAGTGGTTTCTTTAGAATCAAAAATTTTACCCAAAGCTCAGGAGCTTTTTCATGTTTAGGAGACAGATGGTGATCCTACAGCACCTTCAGCTCTGGTGTGCAGTTTATGGTTTAAAACACTCTTTCTCTTAAAACATTTTAGTTGAAGTCCCTAATGTCTACACTTCATGCACTCAGTGGTTGCAGCTTTGCTTATGTAGTGAAAGAGATGAGGGGATATTAGGCACAGACACTGGATGAGAAAAAACTTTTCAGACTGGCCAACGACACACTCGTGTTTTCGATGATCCCACATTGTGCAATTTAATTTGTAAACATTTTAAATAAAAAAAAAAAAAATCAACATATTTTACTAAAGATACAAAAGCCTTCCCAGATGCATGGAGGTGATCAAAATGGCAAGGCATGGGCCAACTCAGTGGCTCAAGCGGTTAAGTCGCTGGGTTGTTGTTCTGAAGGTTGTTGGTCAAGCCCAAGCACCACCAAACTGCCGCTGTTGGTCCCTTGAGCAAGGCGCTTAAACCTCTCTGCTCCAGGTGCACTGTATCATGTCTGACTCCAATTTCTTAAGCTGGAATAGGCTGCCTACACATGATTCTGGGTATAATATGCTCCCTCCTGTGATCATGGGATGCTCCACCTGAATCAGGAGCAGTAAAATAACCACATTGACACCACACACTTGAGGATTATTTAACCAAAGTCAGTTGCAACAAGCCTGGATTCAAGTTGGAGCCTCCCCTTTCAGAAATCTTAAATAACAATCGTGTTTGGTTCCAACAGAATAAACACAATAGCCAATTAGAATCAGCAGCATGGGAAGCCTCACCAATCGTATGTATACATTTACAGCTCACAAAATATAGCTGTGCATCACTACACTACAGTGTATAAATTCACATTAAAAGAAACTGTGTAGTATAATCGTAAACAAAAATCTTTCGTTTTGAAAAGCTCAGTGGGAATTCTGGTTTATTTTATTTTTCTGGTTCTTTAACCTTTTTGTCTGTTGGGCAAGTCTGTCCTCTGTGGTTGGTTCTGCACATGCTGAAAATGACAATATCTTATAATAATAGTAATAATAATAATAATAATAATAATAATAATAATAATACTATATTAGATGTAGTGTTTTTCCTAAATTCAATAAACCGACTTCAAGAAATTAGAGTAACTGTGAACAAAATAATTTCATGAAATCTGTTAAAAGCTTTACTCAGGTCCAGGGCATCATACTTTTATTATACTACACTTCGACAGAGATAAGCTGCAATATGTTCATATTCTTGGAGCACATTGCAAACCGTGCGGAGTAATAAGAAGTAATAAGACCGATAATTATGCCATTATGTTATGTGTCCTGTGCATGAACACGTCACGCTTTCTCCCAGCCAACCGGCCGCGATGTGGTGACGTGACGTCGAACAACTTCGCAAAATTCATCCACGTTTCTCAATCGTACGCATTTGTGGAACTGTGTTTAAAAAAATCACTACAGGTGAGATCTGAACAGGGTTCAACATGGTGGCAAGCGGCAATGGCTTTACAATAGCTGAAAATGTCAGCATGCCTTGCCATCTATCTGCTGCATTTTGCTTTAACCCCATATTACAGCGGTCTGAAAGACATGAGCGCAGCAGGCTATGACAAGGCAAATATTTATTCGCGAGCAGAACAGTCAGGCTGATGGCCGTCGTATAGGTGATTTTTTTCCTATGCTATAGGAAGCCAAGCCAGGGTGAGTCCTTACCTTGAATTACAAACAGAAAGCCTTCCAGACAGTGAAATCGTTGTCCGGTCCGTCGGTATTAGCAAAATTCACCGGTGGTCCACAGGGTTAGCAGATGAGAGACAAAGGCGACTTATGCCCAGAGAAAGTGGTCTTGTCAGAAGAGAAAGACCGATTTGCTGAGCCACGGTTCTCTATGCAGCAACATGTAGGCATATTAGGCTATGAACAAAGCGAACATAATGCAGCACTTGGTTTTGTTTAGTTTGTATTTTACTTAGTTTGTGATACAGGAATGGAAGGCTATGACTTAAATGGTGCAGGCAGTAGGTGGAGTTTTTTAACATGGAAAAGAACGTCAGACAATAATCTCGGTCAGCTAAATTAAAAAGGTAATACTTTACGAGAACATGCAGTAAACAAATGACGAAGAAGGTGGCTTTAGCAAACAGCTAGCTGTGTTAAAATAGATCAAACCGAGAACAGGCCGGTTCGAGTCCATTTTCTTTTTTAAATGGGCGTTTTAACAACCGGTGACCGGAGCAAACATTAAAATCTTTAGCCAGCACGAAAGGTGTAGTTTAAAAACAATAAGTCGTTCCTTTTATGCCAGAGGACCGGCACTGCTGCGCATTACTCCAGTTCGTTATAACGTAACAATAGAGAATGAAACGCTACTCGATAGCATTATATACCTACTGTGACGTCACGGGTACGCTGCCTTGGAGACTGCTGGGAACTGAAGTCCTTTTGCAGTATAGACGATTCTAAAATCAATTCTGGGATTGTCTTTTATCATACTTTACACTGCATATCATTTACCCGGGGTTTGCAGTTAATCCTGGGTGTTTATTATCCAACGTTCACACTGTACATTCTGTTATATTTTAGGGTTTATATAACACAATGATACACAGAGACAATTGCCATGCTAACTCATTTTAGCCTATAGCCTTTTACTGAGAACTGTCTCCTCATGTACAACAAATCAAAATAATGGAAATAAGCTATAGTGCCCTCTAGAGCACTGAAAACATTGAGTGCATACATCACATATTCCTCTCCACATAGTGTTGTTTTGCTCACTTCACTAACAAAGGTACCTTCACTGAACATAGCCTCTTTTTCACAAGCCTCTTTTTTTTGATTGGCTGATAAGTGTCAGGGTCGACTAAGCGGTGCGGACAGATACATTTTGGCCGCTGCGGCATATTAAATATATGATAAATAGTCAAAAAGTTTTTCTGCGTGAGAAATACGATGTGTGGAGGGAGAGCGTGACAAAAAACCCAAATGAGTGACTGTCACTCTCAATGCGTGACACTTAACAGCACTGGTGTTAGGTCAGTGGTGAACTCAGAGTTGTGCTGACCCATTAGTTCGTTAGGAGCTCTCAGTTGCATTATTCTAAACTGTTGTAGAAAGGACATTATTTACATTTACAATATTTACTGTCCATTATCACCCAAATGAGGATGGGTTCCTGTCTGAGCCTGGTTTCACTTAAGGTTTCTTCCTCATATCATCTCAGGGAGCATTCTATCGCTCCTTCCGCTACTACCACAGAAGTGCAGAAAGGACAGTGTCAGTTCAGCACCATGATTGTTATGGATAGCCAGAGAGCATGCGGTAGCAGAGCATGGTGACAAAAAGCCTGCCAAGAATTCTGAGACCAATCAGAGTGGCGTTCCACACTCATCACCCTCAAGGAGAAAGAGAGGAAACTCACCATTTTGCTAGTCTGTCTGTTTAGTTTTTGGATTATTGTGCCTGTGCTACCTTTTACGATTTTACGAAAAACCAAAGGACCCCTTAAAAGGGAAGCCATCCTCAGTTGGGTGACACGAGATATTGCGTCATGTAACCAGAAACTGACCAATGATGAGCAAAAGGTGCTGAGAAAAAAATTGCATATTTTTCAAGTGAGAAGTGAATGTATGTAGCCCTACTGTTCAAGAGAAGGCAATTGCACATGCAATTATCACATTATCTCATCATAGCACTTTACCTTTATGACAGTCCCTACATTTTGGGTGCATATATTTAATATTATTTGATGGTTTTATGGATAATTGATCTCATGCATTCATAATTTCAGTGGCAGCTAGTGTAACACTAAGCTTTGTCATTTTGGTAGTATGTCAGGCAATTTCAAAATATGTCATTTTAAAAAAGTCAATATTGAACTTCTTGTAGGGTTGTAGTATGAGGGTGATTTGAAATACAATGCCCCATATTAAACAAACCAAAACATTATCATAGGGCTTTGGATTAAAAATGTTGGATGTCTATTAAGTCAACTGTAGCTTATTGACTATATGACTGCTAATTACTAAAATTAATTTAGTTAAAAAGCTGTGTAGGTTCAGAAATATTTCTACCCACGAGGTGTGTCTAGAGCTGCATTATGTCTTCAAAGGTTTTACAGCTGAAATACCTAGTAGCCAAGCTAAAATGTGTCTTGTATTTGACACATTATTTTGTGTAACCATCCTATTTGATCATTTATTTATCATGAGCTAATGTTTCTGCAAACTCAATTGTTAGGTGTATAATAGGACCACTATTTAAAAAACAGTGCCCAATTATGTGCACAGCAACAACAAAAAATGTCAAAAGAGATTTCAGAGGGTGATTGTTTAATCTTTAAGGTTTCACTCATACATGTGAATGTGTACCTACAGTATGTCATGTTTTGTATTGTCATTTAAATCATATAAAAGCTGTTGCAGTCTGTAGTGAAATGAAACATCATTCCTCCAGGGCTTTGGGGCAATAGAAAGACATAAAGCTAAATTAAACATCAAGGAACTCGGTACAATCAGACAATTCCATATAAAGTGCATGTGTGTAAACTTGTGCAGACTGTGCAAAGACAACAGGCAGCACAAAATACTATGAGATGGACAATCCACTACAAAAAAATGGTGCACAGAGAGCAACACTTATCAATATTCCATCTTATAAAGTGTAAGTAAACATGCTTTGGTTGTAAACTGGTGCAATTGCCTAAACATGCAGTGATGCAGCTGCTCAGGATGCTCTTGATGGTCCCTCTGTAGAGCATAGTCAGGATAAGGGGAGGGAGGTGGGCTTTCCTCAGCCTCAGTAGAAAGTAGAAACTATGCTGGGCTTTCTTGGTGATGGACTGGTATTTAGGGACTGTTTGGGAAGTTGTTTGTACTGTAAGGGTCTGTCCGTGTGTGTATGAGAATAGAAGTTGTTTGTGGATAGAAACTGTTATTACCAGAGATTGTGTAAAATAGTAGAGTTTCAGAAGGAGCTGGAGACGATATGGCAAGTCTCAGGCTAATGACCTTGGTAAGGTTATCCTGATCTGGAGATGATCAGGCATTGTGCATACCGGTGTGCTAATTTTTCAAAAAACTTCCACAGCAAGTTGGTGTAATGTCGGCAGGATTCTGCATTTGAGAGTCGACTTCGGCGATTCCCACATAACCCACGTATGAGCATGTGTAAAGTAAACACCTGCAGACAGACAAATACGTAAACAGACTACTACATAGTACAACATACTGACTACAATACACTCTCATTCAGACAGATCTGAATATCATAGACAAGTTAGGAACAAAGCTAATCCTGTTGTTAGAATGAGGAACCCTTTTGATTATCACCCCAAAGTCATTTGGATGGTCTTAGTGTGGGTGTTTTAATTGTGTTGATCTGCCTATTAACAGACAAGAATGCAGAAAATCTCAAAGAGATGTGTATGAAAACACATCCTGGCAATTTGCTAACTATACTGCCATTATGATTACAAATTAGTCATAGTAATAGTATGTGTGTAACATAGTTCCCATGGCTGTGACCTACCTTCAATTATCCCGATGAAGAGAAATGGTAGCGGGCTGCAGGCCATAATCCAGAGCAGAATGCTTCTGAAGTAGCAAATGGTACACACATAAATCTGGTGATGAATACACCAGCTTCCCTTATTGCAAAAATAGCGGTCTTGGGAAAACTAACCTGACCAATGCCACAGTGTGTCAACACAGTCTAATGCATTTGTTGAGGCACATAAATCAAACACAGGTCAACACTTGCACAGCCTCCGTCCAAGTCAAATTCAATTTATTTGCATACCGCTTTTAACAATTCCAATATTCTCAAAGCAGCTTTGCAGAAGTATGGAAACACATCTGACTTACTGTAGCTGAAATAAGCTGCGTGTCATCAGCATAACACTGGAAGCCAATACCATGTTTATCAAAAATTCTACCAAGGGGTAGCATATATAGAGAGAAAAGCAATGGGCCTAAAACAGAACCTACTACAGATCTACGAACTGATATTGATTCCTCAAATAATACCTGATAGAGGAGAAGCCTGTCCCGTTAACACCAACATGTTCTATCCGATCAAGGAGAATAGCATGGTCAATGGTATCAAAAGCTGCACTAAGATCAAGCAATACCAGCAAGTAGACACAACCCTAATCAGATGCCAGTAACAGGTCATTTACAACTTTAACCAGCACTGTCTCTCCTCTATGATGAGGCCTAAATCCTGACTGATACATTTCATAAATATTATTCCTATGTAGGTATGAGCATAACTGCTGAGCTATAACTTTTTCTAGGATCTTGGAGATAAAAGGGAGGTTTGATATTGGCCTATAGTTGGACAGCTGGGTTGGGTCGAGGTCAGGTTTTTAATCAAAAGTTTGATAACCACTAGCCTGAAAAAAAAATTTCAGCACATAGCCAGTGCAAAGGTAAGAATTTATTATCTTTAGAATGGGTTGGATAGCTACTGGTAGCACCTGTTTAAAGAAACATGTGTGTAAGGGATCCAGTGTGCAGATTGATCATTTTGAAGAAGAAATCAGTGAAAATAAGTCAGTCTCTCGAAAGGGATTAAAATGGTCTAAATACTGATCAAAAACACAAATATTATCTATGACATTATCTATCAAATTTTTTGGTATTAAATTAATGGTCTGAATTTTCTGCCTGATGTTATCAATTTTTCCATTAAAATAATTCATAAACATTATTACTGTTATAGGGGGGTACGGTGGCTTAGTGGTTAGCACGTTCGCCTCACACCTCCAGGGTCGGGGTTCGATTCCCGCCTCCACCTTGTGTGTGTGGAGTTTGCATGTTCTCCCCGTGCCTCGGGGGTTTCCTCCGGGTACTCCGGTTTCCTCCCCCGGTCCAAAGACATGCATGGTAGGTTGATTGGCATCTCTGGAAAATTGTCCCTAGTGTGTGATTGCGTGAGTGAATGAGAGTGTGTGTGTGTGTGTGTGTGCCCTGCGATGGGTTGACACTCCGTCCAGGGTGTATCCTGCCTTGATGCCCGATGACGCCTGAGATAGGCACAGGCTCCCCGTGACCCGAGGTAATTCGGATAAGCGGTAGAAGATGAATGAATGAATGAATGAATGAATGTATTACTGTTACAAATAGATGGTGTGCACATTTCGACAGTGTTTTTATTCATAGTTAATTTTGCTACAGTATCAAATAAAAATTTAGGATTATCTTTATCTTCAATAAGGCTGGAGAAATACACCGATCTAGCAGCACTAAGAGATTTTTTTGTAGCCATGAAGGCTTTGCTTTCATGCTAATCGGAAAACTGATCATTTAGTTTGATGCCATTTACGTTCTAATTCCCTAGCTGATGTTATATAAAGTTAAGATAAATTAAATGTACGTTTAACACCGGATGATGTGGCAAATTGCAAATATCATTTCCGAAGCAAAATTTTATGAAATGAGATAATGGTCAGAGATAGCTTCTGATTGAGGCACTGTGACTATATTTTCTATATTTAATCCGAAGGTTAGAACAAGATCAAGAGTGTGGCATCCATTATGAGTGGGTCCTATTATTAATTCTGGTTAACCCCTACTGAATCTAAGATGGAAATAACTGATGTTCTCAGAGGATCTCCTAACTTATCAAAATGAATATTAAAGTCTCCAACAATTATGGTTTTGTCTAAAGAAACAACTAGGTTTGAAATAAAATCTGCAAATTCACAGAGGAATTCCGAATATGGTCCAGGAGGTTTGTGGCTATATATTTTATGTCAGTATGAAGAACTTCGAATGAGTTAAACAGTCTATAAATGTCTAGATATATAAACATATGTCTTGCTTGATGCCTAGCTTTTAAATCATGAATAACTGCGACACCTCCTCCCCTGCCTGTTAGGCATGGCTGATATAACTATAACCAGGTAGACAAGCTTTGTTTAATGTGACAAGCTCATTTGTTTTGACCTATGTTTCTGTTAAACACAGAACACTAAACCTCTGATCAGTAATCATTTCATTAGCCATCAGAGCTATATGATTTGAATCTTATATTTAACAGTCCTAGCTTCAGATCAAAGGTGCTGGCTGTGCATTCACTATGATCTAATTTTATGCTAATAAGGTTACTAAAACAAATTTTCTGAGTGTTTATAGTTTTTGTTTATCTCGGAAAACAGACACAGTCTCTATATTCTGAACCCTGGTTGACGACTCAGTGCAGCTAGCAGACAGTCAGATTAGCCTGCTTATCTGCTCCCTGGCCCTGGCTCCAGATTGTCACCAATTAACTAAGCGTGTTCTTAAACTATGTGCTATGCCGCAAGAAATGAGAGAAGCACCTTCCCGAGTGGGATGGACAAACTCAGGCCGGCCTTGCCCTAAATAGTGCTCCAATTATCTATGAAGCCCACATCCTTTTCAGAGCACCACCTGGACATCCACCATAACCTGCTGTGAGCTACATCGCCATGCCACATTGGGATGGGGCCAGAGCATACTACAGCATCAGACATCGCCTTCGCTAACACCTCTACAAAATTACTCTTAGTAATCTCTGACTGATGAAGTTGTATTTCATTAGCTCCTACTTGGAAAACTATCTTCGAGTACCTATGCTTTTGTAAGACCCTAAGATTACCTGCTATTTCCAGTGCCCTGGCTCTGGAATACACCTAACCAGTGCTGCTGAAGCCCCTAAAGGCCTGGCTAATTTCACATGCCTTAAGATGGCTCCTATAACCAGAGCTCTTTCAGGTTTTTCAACGGGTGCTTCACTGAGGAGAGCAAATCTGTGAGACACGTGAAGCGGAGAGGCTTTGCCACTTTGTTGCGGATTCGTTACTAACTCTGTTTAAGACATCCAGATTTTCCCTAAAGAAACTACACTACTATCACTATCCCTCTCTAGTGTTTGGATGCGCACCTCTAAAGCTAAGACTTTCTCCATCAGAGAACTAACTAAAATACACATATACACTTTGCTTTGAAGGAACAGGGAACATAACTCTAGGAAATGTAACAATCAGCAGATGCACTCACTTATATTACCCATATTCAGAGGATGGGACCTGCCCACCGGCAGAGTGCTCCCTTATTCATCAGTCTGAAGTTAGCAGGGGTGACTATTGTACTGGGACTGCGGTAAAAACGTGTATCAGCCCTTACCCTGTAATTGGAAAGAAGTATGCACATTAGTAATGTTTAAATACCCTGGTATTGTCATAACTCACACTCACCCAAAAGAGAGTTTCAGATGATGACTTGTCTCCACCAGAACACAAGACTTAAAAGTAAACTTTTAATTTGCCTGCACCTCAACACCTCAAAGACCAGGGAGAAGGTGGTGGACTTCAGGAGGCCCAGACCTCAACCAAAGCCTTTGATGTACTTCCTCAGAATGCTGGCATCCTTCAACATCTGCAAAAAGCTGCTGCAGATGTTCTATCAGACTGTTGTGGTGAGTGCCCTCAATGCAGCAGTGTGGAGAGAGCATCAAGAAGAAGGACACCTATCATCTGGATGAGCTTAAATTTAATTGTATTACTTTTTAGATATTTTTAGAATTTATTTTATGCCTTATCTCCCAGGTTTGTGGATACTGCCGGAATTTGTTAATTTCCCAAAGGTATGTATGTATGTACCTATTTATTTATCTATCTATCTCTTTCTTTACTCCTCCAATTGCACTTGAATGTCATTGAAAAATACAAATGTGGATATAATCTTAAACATTTTCTTTTATATTTTATTATATGAGGTAATTAAACCTTTGCAGCATTACAAAGAGCTGTAGATGGCATTCTCCCAGAAAAAAAGGCAAAACCGAATTATTAGTCACATCAGTGTGGATTAACCCTTAAATGGCCAAAATAAACCTCAGTTTTTTGTACTACAGAAAATACTATTTCAGGGGCATAACATAACCAGTGTGAAAATTATGCTCACCCCTGGTGTTTCCTATTGTAGCTGAAGTCCAATGCTTTTCCTGCATAACAATGTCAGCAACATAAATGTTGAGTGTCTTTCAAAAAATTTGTATTAAACCACTGCATGGATTCATCAATCTTTATCGCTTCCTGGCAACAATTTACATGTTTATAATTTACAAGAAGTAACATGGCAACAATTTTTTCAGCTCCGTCCCCAGAGTAATTGTTTCCATTAGTTCAATTGTAGGCTCATTAGATATACAAGAAAAAAATTAAAAATTAAAGGGGGAAAAAATCTGATTAAAAACATGACAAAGCTTTTTGGGCCCTAATGTGTTGCAAAATAATAATGAGTTCAGAAAAAGAATTTGAGGTTTCTGTAGATCATAGTAGTACATCATCTACAGTCCTGCTGTAACACTGCAAACATTGCCTTGCATTTTAATGTATGGTATGTGTGTACAGTCTTATCCAGAAAGTGCTGGTGTGGAAGCAAGTTTTCACTCCAACCATGCAAAAGCCACACCACCTAAGCAACTCACAGTATTTTTAAAGCTAAGGTCAACTGAATAAACTTGTGAAATCAAGTTGCTTGATTTGAAGGAAAAAACGTCTGGTTAAGGCCGTTCTGCTTAAGATTGGACACCCATAATGTATGGGAATATAGTGTATTGTTTATGAGAACGCTATATAAAGCATGTACTTTCATGAAAAAATTTAGATATAAAAATTAAGATTATATGCGATTTAATATTAATTTTGATAAAATACTTGTGTATCTGCAATGGAAAGTATAACAGTACTTTACAACAAAACACCATGAGCGCCACCAAGTCGTGTTTTACTCTAAACTTCAGCAGCTCTAGGCACGCGAACATAAGTGCCAATCTCAATGGAAGGCAAGTTTTTAACATGGTGAGTCAAACTGTTTTTCCTTGTATACCTGCCGTTTTACGAATCAGTGTGCACACTCACATTGGCCCCCTTTGTTTAGTCACAAATCATTAAACGTACACAAGCCTTTACTAAAAAATGTAAACAGCACTGTTCAGGCAGCACTACACTCATTTATGCTTCTGGACGTGCCAGGTTTTTGCACCTTTTATGCAAAATAACAAATTTCTGATTAATAATTTAAATTTAGAAAAGGCTTCCATGTAGGTTCTTTATGCTAACTGTTTTGGGAAAAAATATCAATAAACGGCTGAGCAGAGAAAGATTTGTCCGGAGTCAGATTTTGGTACGATGCCTCCCAGAGCTCAGGATGACTGAAGTCAAAAGTTTTGCCATTTCGCCACATGATTATCACCATGTCAGAATGGCTTATCAGGATGCAGCATGTGCATTGCTCCATTCATGTGCTTTTATTGCCATTGATATTAAGTAGCTTCCACTTAAGACATTTAGTATGGCTTGAGCTCATAGTACTATTGTGAATCCCTTTGCCTTGTGTAAGCCCTGAATGTCATAAATTTGATATTATTCATGCATCTTTGTAATACTTAATTTAATGGTAGGTATACCATCGCCCTAGACATGCTTTCCATTAACAAGTATTTAAATTCAAAGTGGGAGAGTGGGGTGTGTGTTTAAAAGCATTTAATTTAGAAAATGTTCCCAAAATGGAATGGAAAATGGAAAGAATTTTGCCCAAACATTTGAACACATCATGTGATTTGTTAATAGTAATGTTCCTTTTTATGTGAATATTGTTTTATGTGAATATACTTATAATCTTATACTTATACTTATACTTATACTTATCATCTGGATAAAATTAAAATCCATTTGTAATTCACTCAGTACAAAATATTAGCATAAAATGAGTTATTGCAAACTGTGGTTTGAGCATGGCCGACACACCAAAAAAATTTATTTTTATGGGAAAATTATTTTAATTGTTGCACTGACTTAAGAAAATGGGGACTTTGCTTTCATGTATACATCCAACACAGCTAACCCGCTTGACCTTCACAAGATCCTAAAACATGTTGCTTTTCACACCAAATGGATTTGCATGACAATGATCACAAGAGGAAGAAAAAAAAAAAAAACAGACTAACAATGATCATAACCAACACAAAGCTGTTGTTTTTCTTACATAAATGAATGATCCTGTATTTAAGAAGAAAAAGTACATTAAGCACAAATAATCTGGAGGAGGTAATGGACTGGTGTTGCCATGTAATCCCACTGTCTGAAAAATGTAATGGAACATCATACAACAAAATGTAGTGTGAACGTACTGTTGTGAATCTGAAACTGATTCAGGTTTCTCAGATTTAGATTTTATGCCAATTTAGAAGTAAAACTACACTTACAAAGAAAGGATTTGTTACTCTGCAGAAAATACTTGTTAATGAATGAGCTACAGAATAATAAACCAACTTCATGCAGCACTTCTACTTTCCTTAAGCAAGCCGGGGTAAGTTAGTGATTTTTTTTGATAACAAACTTAACACTCATTATAAATTAGTTTACATACTGATTATGGTGAAGCTATTTTTTCAGTGTGGCATCGATTCTGGGGTTTCTCAGTTGGAATTACTGATTACAATTTTATTATGACTTTTGCCTCTCATGGTGGAAAATAACTTGAAATGCTGATGAAATGTGCGATATAGGCACAGGATACAAAAAGACTTTATGCTAATTCTACAACAGCGCATTCAGTCATTCTCAGGTAGCTGACTCTGGCACACCAGTGCTTACAACTTTATACTTTGATGCATAGACAACAAAGAAAATATTTTAAGTCTAAGTAAAGCATTAAAATGCAACATAATAAAATCATCTGTCTGACGGTACTGGCAGTACAGACACTCTGTGGAGAGTAAGATAGTAAAGTATCAGAACAGGCCATATGCATTCACACATAACCACAGTGGCCTCTATTGCCTGAGCAATACAATTGTAAAAAACAATTGTAATCATAACATCCAGAAAGAGTAAAGGCAGGGTCTGTTGGGAAGCATATTGAGCAAGATTAATCTGCTGGAAAATGGGTATAAACTCTCTTCAGCCGATTTTGCATTCTCACTTCAAGATGATGTGATAGCCATCGTTAGTCTCAGCTGTGAAATCAGGAAGAGAGAAAAAAAAAAGATATAATAGATGTTATGAAATCTGGAACAATTACCTTTACATATGTGATTAATTACAGGTTTGCAGTACCTTTCATTGTGTCCAACACAAAACACATTTCGTCCTGAAAGTTCTGAATCATCTGCATGGGAGAAAATGAAAGTGAGGTCATACTACAGACAAATTAGTAGACATTTCTCAGTGCTTAGAAGGCACAAATTGATCTCTTTCTCTGATATGTTACTATATACATCCAGTAATAGTAATGAATGCAATGGATTCAAAGACCACCAAAAAATGTAAAACCTCTACTCTCGTATCATTAACTCTGCAACTTCAGATTTGGATGTACAGTCTCATCCAATCCAACACGTATAAAAATACTTGTATACTTGAAAATACTTGTATTTCTAGTCTGTATATACATACATTATATGTGAATACACACAAACACACGCACAAGAAATGCAAGTATTTTCTATACATATACATACACTCCTGAACAAAATCTTAAGACGAAGGAAACATTACAAGTATTCGCATTTCATGCAGGAGAAAGAGAAATAGAGAGTAGGCAATTTATTGAAAGCTGTATTTAAACTCAAACAGGCTGTTCATTAGCTGGACCATAGTCTTAAAAAGTTTAAATCTGCAAAAAAAATATGACTTGCATGTCACTGTCTTTCAGGCAGTCACACTGTAATGATCTCCTGATGGCAAAGGCAAAAAGGTTTTCTGTCTTTGAATGTGGCAAGACATTAATTATTACAATATTTGCACAATTTTGTAATATATAAAAAAATGGGGTGTCCAAAGACTTCTTTCTGGTAGTGTATATGTAGGCAAACATGATAAATTAACTTTATGTACATGTTTTTCTATGTTTACATTTAAAATAGACTGTACATCCAAATCTGATTTTGTAGAGTTGCTGAAATGAGAGTAGAGGTTTTAAATTTATATATACACATACATACTACATATACACATACAGATCAGGTGTAACATTATGACCACCTTCCTTGGTTCCCCTTTTGCTGCAAATAGAGCCCTGACCCATTGAGGAATGGACTCCACTAAACCCCTTAAGTTGTACAATGATCCCCAGATGCTCAATCTGGAGGCCAAGTCAACACCTTAAACTCTTTGCTGTGCTCCTCAAACTATTCCTGAACCATTTTTGCTTTGTGGCAGGGTGCATTGTCCTGTTGAAAGAGGCCACTGCCATAAGGGAATACCTCAATGCCTGCCCACAACCCCGTCGCTGGGTCACCACTCTTCCTTCCTTGAACAACCTTTTGATAAATACTGACCACTGTAGGCCGGGAACACGCCAAAAGCGCTGCAGGTTTAGAGATGCTCTGACCCAGTCATCTAGCCATCACAATTTGGCTGTTGTCAAACTCAAATCCTTATGCCTGCCCATTTTTCCTGCTACTAACATATCAACAGAGCTTTCTTTGCTTTTATTTGATTAGTTGTATTACTTGAATAGTCCAATATTGTTAAAATTATATTATATATATATATATATATATGTATATATATATATATATATATATACACATATACACATACACACATACATACATACATACATACATAGATATACACACACACTCGTATGCAAAAGTTTAGGAACCAATGACAATTTCCAAGATTTTCATTTATAAATATTTGGCTGTTTGGATCAGCAATTTCATTTTGATCTATCAAATAACTGAAGGACACAGTAATATTTCAGTAGTGAAATGAGGTTTATTGGATTAACAGAAAATATGCAATATGCATCAAAGCAAAATTAGACAGGTGCATAAATTTGGGCACCCTTGTTGATTTTGTTGATTTGAATAAAACTACTGTTAACTACTCCTGTAACTACTTAGCACTTATTAATTGGAACACACAATTGGTTTGGTGAACTCATTAAGCCTTGAACTTCATAGACAGGTGCAGCCAATCATGAGAAAAGGTATTTAAGGTGGCCATTTGCAAGTTGTTATTCTCTTTGACTCTCTTCTGAAGAGTGGCAACATGGAGGCCTCAAAACAACTCAGATAACCTGAAAACAAAGATTGTTCAACATTATGGTTTAGGGGAAGGCTACAAAAAGTTATCGGAGAGATATAAGCTGTCAGTGTCCACTGTGAGGAACATAGTGAGGAAAGGGAAGACCACAGGCACAGTTCTTGTTAAGGCCATAAGGCTTCATTTTGGAATAAGGTGCTATGGAGTGATGAAACAAAGATTGAGTTATTTGGTCATAACAAGGGGTGTTATGCATGGCTGCAAAAGAACACAGCATTCCAAGAAAAACACTTGCTACCCACAGTAAAATTTGGTGGAGGTTCCATCATGCTGTGGGGCTGTGTGGTCAGTGCCGGTACAGGGAATCTGGTTAAAGTTGAGGGCCGCATGGATTCCACTCAATATCAGCAGATTCTTGAGAATAATGTTGAGGAATCAGTCACAAAGTTGAAGTTATGCTGGGGCTGGATATTTAAACAAGACAATGACCCAAAACACTGCTCAAAATCTACTCAGGCATTTATGCAGAAGAACAAGTACAATGT
Organism: Tachysurus vachellii; assembly: GCF_030014155.1. Lineage (NCBI taxonomy): Eukaryota > Metazoa > Chordata > Actinopteri > Siluriformes > Bagridae > Tachysurus > Tachysurus vachellii. Next base: position 15,132,593 of record NC_083478.1, on the reverse strand, counting down.
TCTGGAATGGCCATCCCAGTCCCCAGACCTGAATATCATTGAACATCTGTGGGGTGATTAGAAGCGGGTTGTCCATGCTCGGCATCCATCAAACCTAACTGAACTGACGATGTTTTGTAAGGAGGAAAGACACTAATTACAGGCTACAGGAAGCATCTAGAGGCTGTTATTTCTGCCAAAGGAGGCTCTACTAAATATTGATGTGATTTTTCTGTTGGGGTGCCTAAATTTATATGCACCTGTCTAATTTCGTTTTGATGCATATTGTGCATTTTCTGTTAATCCAATAAACCTCATTTCACTACTGAAATATTACTGTGTCCTTCAGTTATTTGATGGATCAAAATGAAATTGCTGATCCAAACACCCAAATATTTATAAATTAAAATCATTTATGACTGTATATATATTTAGATATCTATAACACATACATACACGTGCCAAATTTGTGAACTTATATAATCCATAGGCATTTTTTAACTGCTGAGGCCTCACAATGGATGCTGCAATGTGTCCACTTAACATCTTGGGCAACTTCTTTAATTAGGGCAATTGCACCGCTGTGCTGACCAGTCATTGCCCTGGCGCCATCTGTACAAACTTCACAGCATTTCTTCCAGTAAACTGATTTTCTTTCTTAAAACTATTCAGAAGCTCACGTGTTTCCTTGCTGTTCTTGAAGACAGAGGCTTAGAAATAAAAAAATCCTCATGTAATACTTTATATTATGGCTTTGCTTTGATTGCTAGCACTCTAATGAATTAAAAATATAATTTTTTTCCAAATACCTCTAACAGTACCAACAGTAGGTGAGTGTACCACAGTTTGATAACTACTGATATAAACAATCTTTCTAACAGGGTGCAACTGGGCAACAAGGAACACCTGACAGTCAGATGTTCAAATATTAAAAAAAAAAAAAAAAGAAAAAAAAAAAGAAATTCTGATCCATCATCTCATTCATCTTTTGATCTCAAATCCAAATGTCTTCAGTGTGTAGCAAAAAAATTATTAAAATAATAGCCTTGCCTTTCTAATACTTTCATAGGGACTGTATAACAACATGATAAACTGTACCTCATCGCTGACAAGCACATGAATGCCTGTGGGTCCCTGTTTGAAGATCTGACTGATCTGGCGTGGAGAGATGTTGAAAAGCTGAGCTAATTTCTCAGTCAGCTCAATGGCTGTTAAGTCCTCCAGGTAAATAGCATGGTACACTATAGAGATTAAACACAGGAAAAAATTCATTTGAGTTTGGTGTGATGAAGTTGTACAGCCACCCACAAGATTTCCCCATAATCAAAGACACACCAAAAAATGTATTGCTAGCACCATCTCCATTCTCATGTTTTTGTTGTTGGTCTCGGACCTGCTGAGACTCCTGACACACATAGATAGTGAGTCTTGGGCGAACCACCCTTTAACATGCAGAAACAAAAAGAGACAGTCAGCCAGGCACACACAAATATTAACACATACATGAATGTCACTGCACAGCTACAAAAACGGCAGCATGAAAAATTTTGCCTGTGTAGTGACAGCCTAACCTTAATAATTAGCACCCTGTATAACTAGATGATAGTTATACATGAATATAATACACATATTCTCACAAAAATACTGTGGCAATGTTTCTATATAGAAAACATCTCCACCTTCCTTTTAGTGAGTTGAACAGTCGTATGCCATCAGCTGGGCCACAGATCTGAATGACATCCTCTCTAGTTAATTTCAGCAGATCTGCCCCTGACAACATCCCAAGAGAATGCATACATTTCAGCAATATACCTCAATAAATGGCTTAAGATAGATACATTATTTTGTTCTAAAAATAATTAGCTAAGTGATAATAAGATTCAGGTTATTGTTAAGCATGTAACATTTCTGTAAACAAAGAATAAACCCAATTTAACGGTATTGATGTACAATACCTTAAGGTTACTGAGAGAAAATAGCAAAGATACAAGAGCCATGTAGTGAGTTATGAAGCCAGTATTTAGAGTTACCTGAGAAGTTTGTGAAGAGACGACTGAATGGTGAAAAGCGGTTTCTATGGAGCCATTGCTGTGCTTCTTGCGGAGTTGCTGTGGGCACCAGATTCTGTTTGTGTAGGACAGACAGAATGAAAACAGGAACATCTTAGGGTTTTAACGTCATTAGGAGTTTATTTCATTCAACAGCCCTTTCCCCTATGCATATAGAAGAGGCTGCTGCCTCTTAGATATTTAACGAGATCTCAGAGCCAATCTCACAAAGCTAATTAAAGTGAATGTTTCTGTTCCTGTTAACAGCCAATTAAATCTTGTTCTCCCTTTATTAAGCAAATACTTAAACTTCCAAAAGAAGCAAGCCCATTAAAAATTAGATTTTAAAACTAGTTTAATTTAAATGTTAAATTCATTCATCTTATACAACATTCATCCAGCATAAAATCTTGTTATAGATGTTTATGATTTTTACATTACCAAGTCAGTATAAATACATTTTAGATTTCTCAATGCTACTTGTCCTACCAAAAATTTTAATGCTACAGAAATGTTAAAGGTTTGTATGCCAGTAATGAATTTAAAATACAAAATACACCACTTTTATGACCAAAACACAATGAAGGGTTTTACCTGCAAAATCATAAATGAGAGAGACTCCAGAAATCTCTTTATAAATGTGTACCAGAGACAAAGTGTACACTAAAGAAAGTCAAAAGTAATAGATTATTTTATGTATAATTTTTTTTGTAAGTACAAATATGAAATTAATTTGTATAGATTAATCATAGGAGACTATATTTGTATAGAACAAATACAGGAAAAACATTGTACTGTTGAACATTTAAACCACACACTGCCTCACAAAAGCATGCTAGACATGATTAAGGACTCCAGTCACCACCCACATACATTTCTCCGTCCTCTCTTCTGGACAGCAGTTTAAGTTCAACCACTTGTCTTGCCTCATTCACTTTAAATGCCACTTCACTGTAATACGGCAGACATAAGCCCTATTCGGACGGGACTAGTTTTACAGGGGGTCGTTAGAGAAATTTCAGTTTCACAGACGTATTTTGTGATTTTAATCCCGTCCGAATCTGCCATGTTTGTCTTTTTCTCACACGACCTGTGTACAAATTCCAGAGCAAATTACCTACTGTTTTTCAGCAAAATCGGCGCTCCTCTGAGAAATCTAATCCCGTCTGAATGCGAATGTCTGTGATTGCCGAAAATGTTTTTTTCAAAACAACTTTTCTTGTCTGTTTTGGTCACCGTGAACTACCGTATTAACCCTAGCGCACCGGTATTCAAGTTTCTGCTTTCTGCACACCAATAATGGATGTAAATGTGTCTGCTACCCTGTGAAGAAATAAAAAAATGAAATCAACAAGAAGAGACAAATCACGTAAATTGTTAAGACTGGCTACTGTAATATCAGTTTCAGGTAAGAGTACTTTCATTTCTAGTCAATTACATAACGTGAAAATTATATAAAAATGTATTTATTCCAGTGGGTTTATAAGAAGTTCTATATAAAACCATATGATGTTAATAAACTATTGATTGGTCATATGACCATACGCAATCCACGCATCCTGGACATGTCTTGTGCAACGCCCACATGTAAAACACAGACACTCCTACCTCCGTAATAAACACAGATGTTAGTCCCGTCCGAATCCATACATGAAATGACAGACATCGGCTGAAAAAAATTCTAACTCAAACGTCGTTTGGAAAACTAGTCCCGTCCGAATAGGGCTATAGTCACTGACTCTAGTTTGGGGGTTTTCTTCACAGATCCCCCGTTATTTTAAATCACCTGCTCTTGCTTTAGATGCCAACTTGTTTGATGCCTGGATGTACACCACTGGTTTATTGCTTTTACAGTATGTTCCAAATGGTTGTACTGGCTATGCCCAAAACCTGCTTTTCTTTCAGACATAGCACTCTGGTCTTCATGACCACAGGGGGATTGTTTACCATGCCACAAACAGCAATCATGGCAAACTATTTTATTCATGAATATAACTTCTGGCTTAGAATATGAAAGCTCATAAAAATGAAGATTTTAAAATGTAGACTAAAAGGAAAGCAATTTTACCAGTTGCAACTTTTAACTATTTAACTATCTACTGCACAGGCCATCAGTGAGAGTGACTTTGGTATCCATTACCTTTCACAGAGCAAAATAAACTAATTATATTATTATACTTTGTCCAAAATTGTCAGTTACTTAAAATTAAGTAATTATATATAAAAACTCTCAATTGTCTCTAAGATGGCACAGAGGATGGCGACTTAATACTCCTACATGCTTTGTTTGTTTTATGTTCTTTGCTATTTGTGCTGTGGACCCTCTCAAATACATGCAGCCACATCAAATCAGAAACTTCTGTATCAATAGGGAGCAGGAGGGGAAGTTCACATTCAGCTGTCGCAGACTCAACATCCGTGCCCCTCAGGGACCTGTGCTATCCCCTCTGGTCTTGTCAGTATACAAATTAAAGTAAAGTCCATTTAGTCACACTGTCGCCACTTTAATCTGCCACCTAGCAAGCATCATACCTGTCCCCTTCTCTGGACCTTTCAGGTATATGCACACATAGCCCAGCCGCATTGGCTTTTCTGGCTGAGCCTGGGCAGACTATATTAATGATATTTCTTTGCAGGGTGACTAGATTCAAAGTAGAGCCAATGATCCTCCACTTTGAGAGGATCCAGTTATATGATAATGAGGAATTTGCTTTCAAATTACAATCAGATTTGTCCATATGCAACTCTGATAAGCAAGTGCCATTGTGATTACAGATTAATTTATTAGTGCTTCTCAAATCTCAAATCCGCTCATTTTCCGCAGTTTTTAAACCCGGTACCAGCTGGCCGAGTGAAATCCAGAGGAGCAACAAACTACCCAACCCAAAGAAAAGGCTGCGTGGGAAACAAGCCGGCATCAGGAACAGATTGAGGGCACTTGCCCACTGGGCACCCCTGCCTAGCATCCTGTTAACCAATGTCCATTCACTGGAGAACAAGACAACCTCAGGGCCAGGGTAACTGCAACCTCCTCTGCTTCACAGAGACATGGCTGAACCCAGCAGTACCTAACCACACCATCCAACCAGCCTTTTACCAGAGTTCTTCTCAGTTTACCCCATTGACATTACAATTGAGTCAGGGAATTCAAGGGGTGGTGGAGTGTCTGATGGTAAACAACATTGTACCTCTTTCACGTTCCTGCTCACCCAAACGTGAGCTCTTGACTATCAAATGTCACACTTTCTACCTTCCTCTGGAATTTATCAGGGGCTAAGAACTATAACGGTCTACAAAACACTATCCTCCAGATTTGTGAATGTGGACTCTTCTCTGGCAGATAAACATTTTCTACGCTCATTCAAAGCTGCAGTTAACAGCACTAACAACATTAGAAATTGGTACACATTTGCACTACACGCACTTTAACATATATGTCCATATACTGTTTCCTTTTATGTCCGTATGCAAATCACTGCGTCACACTACCTCTTTTCTGAGCCATGCTAGGGGTGAGAAATTGGGGCGCTAGCACTGGGTCTACATGCCTAATTACATTAACTTTATTCTGATTATATTTTTTCTGATTATATTTTATATGTTTTAATTAGGGCTGAGCTTTATTATTGTGTTAACATTAATTAATCCTGACAATTATTTTCATGCATTAACACAGTTTTTTTATTAATATTATTATTATTTTTAAAGTCCATTGCTCACTGGCTCTATGAATATACATATAGACAAACTGGGTCACAGGAGGGGTGGGATGTTGATCAGTACTGGCTAGGGACAGGCATAATCATGCGCTTCTGTCAATAAGAGCATTTGGGTGGGCATGAAACGGAACAGAAAAAAACTAATAGGGACAGAAAAATAGAGAAAGCTACCAAACTCTTAAATGTACATTTTTATGTTAAATCACTTCCAGAATGTTTCTGCTGGTACCTGTTCAAAAAAAGAGAGAACAAAAAAAATAACTATTTTTAATTAAAACGATTTATATTAACTTGCTGTTGCTCAGAAGGTGCCTGTTACAATGTTATGGATCGAGACTCTGGACTCTTAACATAACTTTTTTCTATAACAAACTAGACAGTCGCAAATAGCTTTGGCTTTATATGTAATTTTATTACATTACTGTTTAAGTTGAGATTTACAAGAAATATTACTATGTAAAGGGAATACTGCTATAAAAAAGCAGTACACATATATAGAGAGATAAAGAAAGTTGATAAAAAATAAATACATATATTTAAGTATGTATTGTAGTCACGTGTCTTATCTTTATTCCTTTTTTGTTCTTTTCTCTACTTTTTTTTTTTAGGACAGTCATACAATGCACTTCACTGCATATCATAATGTGTATCATGTGACGAATACAATTTAAAAATCTGCACTTGATATATTCATTGATGAAACTCCACCTTCTACCAAACCTATATCTGCAATTGTACAGAATTGTACACTCATTTTAAGTACTTGAAACTGCCCATGTGTCTTGGTTAGTGTAAGATATCCGAATAAATCGGTTGCTGTTTTTGAGAATGTAGTGTACCTTGTGTCCCAAAGTCTCCATATATAAGAGAAATGAAATTCTTAGCAAAATGTCTTACAAATCTTATCCATTGTTTATTTCACCAAGAATGCCTTAGTGAAACAAAAGAACATATTAAAATCATTCTCATAGCTTGACTAGGATGCTGTTGCAATGGGCCTACAATTACAGGCATAGCACCAGGTCTGTGAACACAAGGTCATCATGAGTGTGTTTATTTACAATAAAGCTTTTTAATGATTGCTGTTTTTTTTTTTTTTTTGTAAAGATACACTTCACAAAGTTTTAATATTCCCCTATGTATGAAGACATTTGGGACACCCTGTAGAGCAGACCATGGCAATTTACGGCCCCCAGGCAGCATCTTTGTTTCTGCCTGGCCCATGTTAAGTCAATCAGTAATTTTGCATTTTTACTAGGGCTGGTAATTTAACACATTAATTAATTATGAGAAAAAATAACGCATTCATATTTTTAACGCATTTAACCCACCCCGCCCCTCCCCACACCTGTACCAACAACTACACATCTTGCAATAAGCTGTAGTGGCGAGTTAGTCAAGCATGATGCCAAACGACACAGATCTGCCTGGCTTTCTGAAGGGCAAATTTAAATTCAAAACTCTTTCCAATGGAGCCACTGATAAAACCAAAGTCCTTTGCATTCTCTGCAATAAGGAATTTGCCTACCATCGAAGTAGTTTTAGCATGAAATACCACCTGAACTCAAAACATACTGCGAGCTCTGCAGTTTGCAGAACCCCGGATGCTGCAGGCAAGCTCCACCAAACCACGCTGACTGAAAATCGCCGCAAATTAAGTAAGTCGTCCTCAGAAACACTAACAAATGCAATATCTAAATGGATTGCAATGGACTGTAGGCCTGTTAATATTGTGGAAGACAAGGGGTTAATGGATGCTTTTCGAATTGCATCTTCCGATACAAGCTACACACTACCAGCGAGACGTACAGTACTTTCGAGAATAAATCAGCTGTATGACACCGAAAAACTATCAAAACAGGAAAAATTGACTCAAGCAAAATATGTTGCTCTGACCGGAGACCACTGGACTTCAATCAGTAATCACAACTATCTAGGTGTTACTACTCACTTCATCGATCGTAACTGGACACTTCAGTCCTTCGTGTTAACGGTACTTAAAACAGAGACGCGGCATTATTCTGATGCATGTGCCGAACAGTTCCTAACGGTGGCAGACAAGTGGAACATTACAGAAAAAGTGACCACTATCGGAATGGACAGCGCTTGAAATATGGTTGCAGCAGCAAGAAAACTTCCGTTTGATCACAACCCCTGTGCCGCACATATTGCAGAGGACCATTACTGTTAGCCTTCCGGACAGTGGGTTTGAGCCAGCTAAGAAAAGGAGAATCCTTCTGCTGGGTTCAGAGTCAGACTCTGTTAGCAATCATGTTAGCAATGCGCTACAAAACTACAGAGCTCAACCCACTATTGAGATGGATAAGTGTCCTTTAGAGTGGTGGTCAGTTAATGCAGAGGCCCATATTAAACTGTCTTCCTCAGCTCACAAATATTTGGCCAAGCCTGCAACCACTGTACCATGGAAAAGACTTTTCTCACTGGCGGGCAACATTGTGCAAAAGAAGAGGTCATCTTTAAACTCAGAAAATGTAAACAAATTAATTTGTCTTAGCAACTGGTTGAAGGAGAAATAAGAAATTAGGGTTTCTTGTTAAATTACTGTTTGTAGCCTAAGTGATAGGACATTGTAGCCTAAGTGATAGGCTTGTGTTCAATAATAAAAAAAATGTTACGGCCATTGTAGCCTAAGTGATAGGCTTGTGTTCAATAATAAAAAAATGTTACGGCCATTGTAGCCTAAGCGATAGGCTTGTGTTCAATAATAAAAGAATGTTATGACCATTGTAGCCTAAGTGATAGGCTTGTGTTTAATAAAAAAAACTGCTTTTTCTTATATTGGTTCAATCTTCCTCAAACACAATCATTTTAAATGACATTTTGCAAGAAATTCTCAACTAATATTTATGTGCAATTAAATGTGATTAATTATATTAATTAATCGCCACATCATGTAATTAATTAGATTAAAATTTTTAAATCGCTTACCAGCCCTAATTTTTACATATTACATTCACATATCCATGTAATTCAACCAGACTTCAGTGCACATGTTCAAGCCCAAGACAAATTGGATGTGTGATTGAACAACAACTTCAAAAACACTTTTATCCTATAAATGAATTGCTGTTTTTTTTTTTTACATACTTCTTTTCAGAAATGTTTTTGTGAAGTTTAAATGTATGTTGTTATATTAAAAATAAAATGAAAGTGGCATTTCTACTATTTTTTATTGCTATATTTGACCTACTCTACATTTTCATAACCTTATTGTAATGCAATCTAACCAGTAGCAGTTAATCAAAACCATATAATTTAATGCTTAACATAAACCAAAATTATATTTTATAATTAAAAAAATGATAGAGTAAATTAAGTCCAGCCCTCAAAACAGTCCCAGTTTCTCATGTGGCCACTTGGAAAAATGAATTGCCCACACTTGCTGTAGAGTGTAGTCATAAACCAAATACACCTATGTGATATAGTACTTAAAACACAAGTGATTGTGTAATTTCTAACCAACTTGTGGAAAAATTACAATAAATTCTTAAGACATGTATAGCAAAGCAAAGAACTAAAATGGACCCCAAAAACAGTAAGAATAGAGAAACAGAAAGGCACTCACATCTGCTACCTGTGCCACTGGCTCTGGCTGGTGATTCGGCGAGCCATTCCTAGACACAAATGAAACCCATTTTTATGAAAGAAAAAGACAGGAGAGACAAACTGTCAGATGACAGCTACAACAAAACTATAGCACAAATTCAACCCAATTTCCCTTTTATTGAGTTAAAGTGTGGCAATATTAGCAACCCGAGAACTACCTTAACTTTAAAACCTGTCAACACTGTCAGTAATTATGGAAAGTATACTATAGTACTAATATCCTAATTGCAAGAAGCTTGTGGTAATATGTTGATAATGCAATTTAATATGCTAATTTGCAAATGTAAATCAAAGGTGCAGTATTGAATCTTTATCAGTTCATGAATAGCCACATGTGCCCAATAACCACTTTGAAGAAGGGCACAAAGGCTGCTGAAGGGCAGATGGCTTTGCAAGAAAGCTGCAGGTGGCATCTCTATATGGCCAGAGGTCTCTCCCAGAGGCTATTTCACAACTGGAGGTCTTCAATACGATGCTGTGAATCCACATGCCCAAGAGATTTTTTTTTAGAAAGGTATTGACAATTTCTAAAAACTAAAATATCATGAAGCATCCATACTTCTGCTAAAACAGTGTTGAGAAGATTTTAGAAATTAGTGGCATATCTTTGAGGCTATAAAAAGGACATTTGATGTCATGTGACTAATGCCAGAGGTAGAGTCGTTTATACAACATTCAACTTCGGTTCTTAAAAGCCACGGGTGCTTAAATAATAACAAATTCACTGTCTTCAATGTACATAAAATCCATCATGTAATAGCATAACCATAGAAACCACAGGAACACATGAGCTTACCCTTCAGTAGAGAAGCTGTTGTGGGTGCTGCTGAAGCCTGGTGATGGAGAGTTGTTGACATATGTAGCCTCAGGCCATGGTGAGCACTAGAGAAGAAACCCATTTCAGTAATTCATATTTAGTTTAATATAAGCTTTACTATCCTTACATTTCACACTGCTGAATAGAGGTTGGAGAAAAATGGCCAGATAGGTTTGAGGATATAATAACTCAGAAAATCATTCTTTACAACCTTGCTGAGCAGAAAATCATGCACAAAACATCAAACCTAAAGGTGGATGGGTTACAAGAGCAGATGATCACATTTGGCTCCACTGCAGCATTGCAAAGGAAAAAAACATGCAGATTAAGATCAAGAGCTTCAGCTAACCTTCTCAAATTAAAAATGGGGAAAATTTAATCGCAAGGACATTAATCAGTTTTATAACGATTCAGCATACCTTTACCTACTTGTTGTCCACAAAGTGTAGTTTGTTAGGGTATGTAGAGGTCTAATTCTACGAAAATCACTATTCATGGGTTTTCAAACAAAAGCATGTTATTTAAATTGTTTCATTGTAATCCTTTGGCTGAAACAAAGGGGTCTTGCCCGTGTGCCCCCTTAGATTGTTCAGCATATTGGATTTTATATTACAGATTTTAACACTTCAATGTTCGGTTTTCGCTGATCACGCATAAGCCTAAAACACTTATACAGTAGGTGCCACTTGCTCAACCATACCTACTGTGAAATGGTACAGCTTCATTTACTAAAAGATAGCTCATCCTGAAACTTACCTCAATTTACCTCAATTTAATGTCTGGAAATACCTTATTTACACTTTGAATTTAACTGTGTTCATTTTTAATTTTTGTGAATGACTGCTGTAGCTGAGTTATTGCTGTTGATATCACCAGTAACTGCAGGCCTAGAATAACAGAAGTACAAAAAATTTTCTTACGCAAACTCTAAAATATTGTTCAAAATATTACTTAATTCCAAAGCACAAACCTCAGTAAGGATGGTGGTTTCATATGATGGCTGGTATTTCTCCTTTTCTTGTGGTGCCCTCTTCTCCATCTTTTCTCTGTCAGTCTTCTGCTTTCTATCAGCGCCTTTGGGCTACAAACAAAACAATCTACATTTAGCCAGCTTTGGTACATAAACGTTTTAGCCAGTTAAAAGTTAGTGTTGAATTAATTAGACTTGCACAAGTACCAAGGGTAAATACACAAGTGCAATTTTTGTTCCTACCTTGAAGACTTTGATTTGGCAGCTTGCTGAGTGCAGATGTTCTGTGTAGTCTCCTGCTTCATTCTCTTTAAATGTATCAATTTGGACGCGAAAAGGCACTCCCTTCTCACCACCATGCTTGCGCATTGTAAACTCGGTGCTGATGCAATGAACCTAAAAATAAGCAAACAGCATTTTTACAGTACTGTACATGCTGATTTCATTTGTTATAGCCTCATTTGTACAACAACGTCTAATAAAAACTGTAAGGAAATAAGAAACCTGGATGAACACTGAAGTCCGCTTTGATGGATCCCATAAGAACTCAACTGTGTTAAGCTGTGTGGGGTTTGCTCTAGGATCCACGATGCCAACAGACATAGGAATATCTTTTAAGAATGTCAACAGAAACATTTAATTAATGCTAATATTTGTGTAACAAATCACATGTAAACAGAGGAGAAACGGTACAATATCAAATTGATATAAAAAAGCCTGAAAACGCCCGCATTTTTGACTCAGCACCAAAAACCCTTATTGTCGAAGGTACCACCGATACTCCATTGATGTTTATTGTCATGTGCAAAATGAATCTATACATCACAAATTTATGATCATAGTACTCACCTAGGTCAAGGATCCGGTCGCCTGGTCTGTTCCAGCGCCAGCCCTCCAACTGCTGGTGCTCAGTGTACTGCAGTCGCCGATCATGGAAAACCACACGAATGATGCTCTGCATTGAGCAAAACCACGACAACAGGAAGTAAACCACCACCACAATGACACCTTCCTAGGTCACAAAAATCAAAGTAAATTCGTACCTTCACCATTTTGCCTGTGATCTCCGGAAGCTCACCCATTTTCCGATTGTCCAGCATTCGAATTTCATAAGACTGCCCTGCAAATACAACTTATACAACTTAAGACATCTTATTTCAAAGACACATCATTACTGGGGAATCTAATATTATGGAAACTGTTGAGGAAAATGTTAACATACATATCCACTGTGTAGACAGCAGAGATAAGAATCTAAGACCACCAAAAAAAAAAAAAAAAAATATATATATATATATATATATATATATATATATATATATATATATATATATATATATATATATATATATATATATATATATATAAAATGACTTACACAATATAAGGATTTTATCATATTAAACTGACAGTGTACAATGTCACAATGAAGTCCAGGGACATTTACTTTGATTATATTACCTAAGCTAAGAATATTATTATACACTCCCATTGTCTCCATGACCTGAAAAGCTCTTCACTGTAGCAGTCTTTTGTCTTTTTTAGTTGTTTATCTGTTCTGGGTAATAGAATATTTTAGCTAAATTTATATGATGGTAAATCACAAGTATGGGTAAAAACCTAAGGCTAAAAGGTTTATTAAGTTAATGCAAATCAACAAATTAATCAACTTATAGGCTTCTTATAAATGAGGGCAGCTTTTACAAATACCATTTTAAAATTTTGTTTATTGGTTTTTAAGTAATATAATGAACTGTAACAATTTACCTAAAGTTTTGTTATTGTATTGACTTTTCATTAGGGCCAATCAAATGACATAATACCAATTTAAATAGCATGAGAAATTTGTTTCATAAACAGTATACAATAATTGTGAATTAACATATACTTCACTTTACATTTACATAAACTGTTTTAATTCACAAATACTGCCTCATCAATAATCTTAATAAACAAAAATTCATCAGACAACAGCATCATTAAACCATGAAACTGATATAGATATCCTACTACTACACTGGCAAAAATATAATTCCCCATCCATAAAACATAATATGATTGTATAATAGTAACTGTTTAGTATATTTAAATATAAAGCTTTCAAATACTTTTAAATGTGTATACATCAGCAAGGTGCTTTACCATGCTTTTATATTTCAGCAAAACAATCAGTGACAAAAAGCAGTAAAAGTAGTTTATTAAAATTCAACATTAACAGTTATGTTAACTAATTGTTGCAGTCCCAAACCAAGCCATGTCGTCATGTTACAAAAAACATGCTCTTATGTGGTATTTCAGAAGAAACAGACCTTGGTTGAGATAAGTGAGTGTCTCATCGTGTAGTTTGACAGCTGGTGATGTGGCAGCACAAAGAACATATTGAAAGGGAAGGATCTTGTTGTCATTATCAGGTGGCAGATTGGACTCTTCCTGCTTAAAGATGGGCAGTGCCAGCACATCACTGTAGAATGGCAGAGAGAGATCAAAATAAAAGAGAAAGAGTGAAAAAACCCTTAAATATCGAAGGTGATCTTGCATGACTGAGTCTATGGGTAATGGATCTAGTGCTTTATTTATGATGCTGATTTATGATGCTGATTTCGCTTTTCTTTCACCATCAATAGAATTAGCAATTCAATTAAGCATTCGTTGTTAAACTATACCTCATACTGTAGGCTCCAGCTCCAAGCTCCTGCCCAATTCCAGACAGACTGGCGTCGAAATCCTGCACCAAGCCGGACTCGATCACCTCGTCGGCGAGCGGCAGTTTAAGAGCCCAGGCCATCACGAAGAGGAGCTTCTTCAGCTCGTATTGATCACGATGAACACAAGTGGCCTAGAATTGTTTCCAGTTGTGTGCAGAATCACACGCACCTGTCACAGAGGATTAACCTGCTTTATGATATTCGAGAGAGCACTTGCGGTGTCAAACATGATAAAGGTACAGGTTAACATCCGTGGTTTGAAAGGTACAACGTTCCGTGTTGTGTTCAAGCGCTAGACAATCGTTTTAAAGTTAAAGAAGTTCAACCTCTTTCCGATGTAATTACACGTGCGAGGCTAAAGAAACAACCTGGTGGTGGTAGCAGTTACCTTCCCAAACACAAATCAGTTTGGTTCCAAACTTCACTACGTGGTCACAAGTAAACAGGGGTGCAGTCATTACACTTTAATTACTTACTTGCGTGACGCGCATGTCATTTGGCTCAATAAAAAAATAAGTTAATTGCGATCCTTCGGGACGCCTTTTACGGTATATTTAAATATGTTCTCTTCGCAATCAAACAACCAGCTGCGGTCTAGAGAGAAAACTGTTACCGTAAGTTATATCAAAGAGGTCCTGGTGGCCAGTAAATGTAACGAAGAGTGATTTATCAGAACAAAAAATTACGAAATCTAAAGAATTGACTAAAAGAAAATTACAAGAGAGCCATGTTTGTTTATTCCTTCAGTTCACTAAAGCGAGAGCAGTAATAACCGTAATCGTTTTCTTCGTCGACTGTATAAGGCTTATTAGGCTGTAGAATATTACTGCCCCCTATCGGTTAGGTTCCTACATTTATTTCTATTTTGATTTTTCTTTTTCTTTTTTATTAAAACATTTTATTTTTATGTTATTTTTATTGTCCACAGTGTAATTTGACCTCTATGAAAACAGGAAAATTAAACAATGGCACTGTTTACATGTAAAGATTTTCTCCAATTCAAATTATTGTCACAGATTTGCATGAAACTTGAAAGTCATATCAAAGACCAGATACTGCGATCATGTACAAATTTTGATTTGTGTAAGTTGCATTTCTGCAAGCCTTTAACAATGTTAACACCAACCTACTCTGATGCAACTCAAAGGTCTAAAGCACTAATAAGCCATGCAGCTTATTCAACTTGGGCACTGATGGCTCATGGTTTTTCAAACAAAAGAAAACCTTTTGAAAATCAAGTTTATTAGTAAAATAATCCTAAATGTCTCCTCGTAATTCTTAAAATCCATAATCATAAAATATGTCTTTTATTTATGTCATTTAAGATATAACTTTATTCGTCCCACAATGGGGAAATTTCTCAACACCCCATTCAATTTTATGAAAACCTGATAAATATATTTTTGCAATTAGATTTTTGGCCTAGGTTCATAAAATTGGTGTCAAATTCCTCAGCAGAGTGAAATATTTTCTAAAAAAAAAAATCACCCCACATGACAATCAATCCTACCCTATTGGGGCACAGATTTATTTACAAAAATAGCTGCAATATAATACAGATTGTTTAATTCTAAACATTTACATTATATAGCAGACACCCTTATCCAGAGTGACTTACATTTTATCTCATTTTTATACAACTGAGCAATTGAGGGTTAAGGGCTTTGCTGAAGGGCCCAGCAGTGGGAACCTGGTGGACGTAGGAATCAAACTCACAACCTTCCGATTGATAGCCCAACACCTTAACCACTAGGCCAGCATCTAGGTGTGTTAAACAATATAAAACAACATTTTGTATCATCCCACCCAATGTTTAGGCCAGCATAAGTATAGGAATAAATGAATATCCCTTGCTAGCAATAACTGCATCAAGCCTGTGACTCACTGGCATCACCAAATTGTTATTTTCTTCTTTTGTGATGTTTTCAGTTGTTGTTTGTTTGTTGTTGAGTTTTCACTCTGCAGTTCCCACTTTAGCAGGTAAAATGCATGTTAAGTTAGGGTTACAGTCAGGTGATTTACTTGCCAAGTCTAAAACCTTTAGTCTAAAAAATACACACACCTTGCTGTATGTATGATACATTTTACTCCATTTCTCTATAAATTGTCAGACAAAATGTCAACAGGATCATTCTGGTGCTCCCATCATAAGTTACATTATCAATAAAGATTGGTGAGCTTAGTAGGCTTGCATGTCATTAGTAGCTTTGAATGTCCGAAGCAGACATCAAATTCAATTCAATTCAATTTATTTGTATAACGCTTTGAACAATGAATACTATCTCAAAGCAGCTTTACAGAAGTAAAGAAACAGAATAAAAAATGTTAAAGTTAAATTTAAGTTACTATATATCTCTAACATCTATCCCTAATGAGCAAACCAGAGGGGATGGTGGCAAGCAAAATCTCCCTGAGATGATATAAGTTAGAAACCTTGAGAGGAACTAAGCTCAGAAGGGAACCCATCCTTATTTGGCTGACACTGGACAGTAAATAATGTGAATGTAAATAATGTAAAAAAAATCCTTTCAAGGCTCTCAAGTATCATGCACAGTCACACTTTCTCACCACACATTGTATTTCTCACACAGAGTCAAGCGCGTCTCCCCTGGAGTTCTTAGTTCAACCTGCCACTTATCAGCCAATCAAAAAAGGAGGCTAGACAATAGCCATTCAGAAAATAGCACTATTGTATCTGGGCAAGATTTAACGCAACAACCAATGAAAAAAAAAAGCATATCCTGGAATTGTTCAGCATCATCCTCGTTCACCCACAGAGAAAACCACTGGAGTTGCGAGCATCACTTTGAGCACAGTCATGATCTCCTGTTGTAATGTTACAACAAATTCACAACTTGTTTGACACAGACAATGACATTTTGACTGCTGTTGGAGAATGTTTCCCAGATAATCAGCTTAGCCAGTTTTACAGCCTGTTCACTGACAACACCTGCTCAGAACAAGTAGTCTAGAGGATGGAAATGGGACATACCTGAGTATGCTAAAGACATTTACTCATTACAAGAGCTGAATGAGAAAGAGATTTCATCCCTGTCCGAGCTTTCATCCCTGGCTGTTCTGTTAGCTGATATATTTGTGCTGACACACAATATGCACAAACAAGTGTACAAACAAGTGTACAAACAAAGGTAGACAAAGGTAGAACCACCTTTACTGACTGATCAGTAGTCTAAGACCAAGTCAAAATTGCTTCCTACCTCCTTAGTATGTTTCCAATGCCAAAAGCCTGGCCATGTATTTGCAAATTGTACAAATATAAAATGGTAACAAGAAGGGGTAGACCCCAGTTACTGTTAAAGGTGCCCTGCCACACGTATTTCATTACTTTTGTGGTAATGTCTGATGTTTACCATGGACTCTGTAACTTTTTTTTGTGGAAAAAATGCCTTGGTTACCTTGTTTCAAGCCATTCTAGCGATTTGCGCCAGTTCTCATGAATATTCAAATGAGCAATGCTGCTTGGCTCCGATTGGCTAACCGCTAGGATATGAGAGCATGACTATTCATTCACCCAGCGCAATAAGTAGCCTAGGCTAGAGGAAATTTGTTTACAATCACCTTGAATTGCGGCAGAATGGCTTCTTCACAGGCCCGTTGACGTTCAGCTATCCTTGCTGTATAGGAAACTCACTGAGCTACACGAATTCTGGGGGCGCGGTCTCAAGTGGGAGAGCTCATGAATAGTAATGAGCTCAATCATTACTACGTCACACTGAGCAGCTTTTCCAACTGACCTGATTTCTCCCCTTATTTCTTTTAAGTGGCTAGAACTGACCGGGGCAGTTAGTTTTCAAATTCACGACACAACACAAACACATACTGTATGGACCTAACACATATCAAAAAATCCAAGTAAAAACGGGTTTGTGTGGAAGGGCACCTTTAAAATGCCTTGTGATACTGGGCCATTTTTTTGGCTGGAGATTTACTAGCTGTGGAATGTGTCATTTCAAAACTGATTGCTATGCATTAATATTAAGGTTCCTCTGTACCAGATGTCCTGTGAACCAGGTGACCTAAAATATAGGTCTAGCTACAGTGATAATAAAATAGCTGTATAGCAGTCTTTACCTGTGGAATCATTACATTTATTCTGGGGAATGACACAGCTGTCAGTGAAATTTTCCCAAGAATTCTGGAGAGCCCTGCTTACTCTTTATTGACAGATGAACTGTCATGATTACCCCACCATGCATTATAATACATCTTTTGGAAGATGTGCTTGATTTGTCAGACTCATTGTCAGAGCCTGTGGTGTTTTCTCCTACCCTAAAGATTTGTGAGCTATGTGTTGATCATAAGCAAGTCATTGAAACTCAACAGTCTGACTCTAGCCTATGGAAACATTTTTCATCTGTGTCTAATGTTGAAGAGGTGGTGAAAAAACAGGTACCATTTTTTGTAGAAAAGGTTGTTCTTATGCACAAATGGTAACCTTGCAGTGATGAAGACTTAGACAGTGTCTTCCGGATTTTGGTACCTTCTGTTTACAGGCAATATGTTTAGGTAGCCTATGATCACCATTGGTCAGAACATTTAAGCATCAAACTAAATAAAATGGTCTTAAGGATTTTTAAGTGGATCTTAAGTGGTTCTTCACATTTGCCTAAGGTTTTTCAAATGCGATTTCAAGAAGGCTGGTAACTTTAAAGCAAAAAAAAAATGTACCACTTTGCCTAAGGTTGTTAGGATGATAGAATTATCTTTTTCTCCAAGCTGTTTTTACAGTTTATGACACCATTGTCATCTTTACTTTTAAGGTGCCCTGGAAATGATTTGTTATGTCATGTTATGTTCATATGCTATGTTATCTATACTCCTGACACCACACATGAGGTTTTTCTACTATACTCAGATAGACCATTTGGACTTTGAAATGCTCCTGCAACCTTCCAGCAACTAGTTACATTTCGTCGCTGTCGGGCGGAAACCTCGTATGTCCAAATTTGGTCAATTTCATATTTTTTCACATATTGATGCTATTGGTCAGTCCCCACGTGGGTCTGTTATTTTTACAAGTTATTAACTAATCTAAAGTCTTGAAAATAGCTTGAGAGCAACTCTCATAACTCCATTGGACACTTCAACTGTCCACCTCTTCCTCACTCCACGGGAGAGATTAGCGGCATATTTCTCCTTAATAAGCATCGTAACGAATCAACACGTCTTCTGAGGTAAATGTCTTCAAAACACTGGGCTCAAAGAAAAAAAATCTTGACCCCCGCTGGTGTTCTGGTGCTCGTCTGAGGACAGGAATTTAGCACAAGACAATCCACTGCAACGCTGACTAAACCCTGTGCACTGCAGATAAGGTACGGCGTTTTTTTCACTCTCACTCACTCACTCACTCATTTCCTACCTTTCGCTTATCCGAACTACCTCGGGTCACGGGGAGCCTGTGCCTATCTCAGGCATTCAGGCAGGATACACCCTGGAGTGCCAGCCCATCGCAGGGCAGGGCGTGCACACACACACACACACACACTCATTCAATCACACACTATGCACAATTTTCCAGAGATGCCAATCAACCTACCATGCATGTCTTTGGACCAGGGGAGGAAACCGGAGTACACACAAGGTGGAGGCGGAAATCGAACCCCGACCCTGGAGGTGTGAGGCGAACGTGCTAACCACTAAGCCACCGTGTCTAAAACTAAAACCATCCCTAAAACTAAAACTAAAACTAAACCTAAGTAACTGTTGGCAAGCAAATAGGGCATGGACAGGTATGTACCCCCAGTGAATATGAAAGTAAATTTTAAATTTAACACATTGTGAGCATCAGTATGGCGATTTCTTCATATGGCAGGGTCAGTGTTGTAACGGAATACAAATACTTCGTTACTGTACTTAAGTAGAAATTTCACGTATCTGTACTTTACTTCGCTATTTAAATTTATGTCAACTTTCAGTTTTACTCCACTACATTTCCTAGATAAAACTTTTACGGGGTATACTTTTACTCGGTTATATTTCCACTAAGCATCTTCGTTATTCCAAAATAAAATCAGAAGAAATGTGTGCGACTGCAATAAGGGAGGTTTGGCGAATCACTGCTCCTAGATTGCATTACGCACGTCCGCACGCTCTACGGAGAAGCACAGGCACGCGCAGCGTGCACGCGCAGTCAGAGCTGGAGGCATTTATCTATAACGTCAGCGGAAAGCCGCAAAGACGGCAACCAAAAGCAGTGGCAGACGGCAACCAAAAGCTATTCTTATTACCAGAGTTGATAACACAAACAAAATATTAATGCAAACAATCCATTCAATACTAAATAAAAATAACATTTATTGATTTGGTCTTTGTCTTGTGAATATTTTTTATTAATGACTACATTCATTAGACACACTGTTTGTAGAGAATGCACACATACATGAACTGATCTGATTCAAGACTGGCATCATTACATCATGCATAAAATTTTGGTGTCCACTTTTGCCATTTAATAATACCATAACTTTTGGCTTACTATGTAGTCATATAATATATAATATAAAACTCTTCTTGTTTTAAATTCTCACTGAGGGCTAAACCCCCTAAAGATGAAATCCTAGAACCGCCTCTGCTCTTAAGCCTACCGAGAATCACTGAAATTTTACTTTTTACTTTTACTTCAAATACTTAAGTACATTAAATATCAGAAAATTACAGTAACAGTAACTGTTAACTTTCACTTCTACCAAAGTCTTTTTCTAGACCAATACTTGTACTCAAGTATTGCTTTCTAATACTTTATACAACACTGGGCAGGGTACTGTAGTTTCAAAAAAGTTTAAAAAAATATTTTCTAAAGTGGCATCTATCATAATGTCATTGTTTGTTCTATCCAAACTCTTTGATTGGACTCTGACAGTGTAAAAGCCATTTTATGTGACTGGCCTTTACTTGCAGCCACAAATATTTCCAGGATGTATTAATCTTGATATTGATAAGTGCTGTTGGGGCCAGGGCAGTTTTGTTGTAAAAGGATGCATGTGCAATTGCACACCCTGTGAGTTATTTTCATGTAAATTTAACTAGTATCAGGTAAAGTATTCTAATATTGAAAATGGTCCCTGGTGATTGTAATGATGGGTCGTGAGGCTGAGGATCCATTTGCAAGCCTTATTAAATCACTCGTAGTACAACAGGCAAGGGTCAATACCGGCAAACACAGCAATGTAGGAGAGACAGAAATCGTAGCCAAGATACGGGCAGCAGGTCAGGACAGGCGGCAAGCAATCGACAGACAGGGAAAACGGAACAAAGTAATAAACCGGGATAATCACAGGAAAGAGAACGCTCAGACTGACAGCCGTGGCAAATCGAGACTTCGCACTGAAGTCAAGTTCAAGTTTAGTTTATATAGGAAGTGGGTGATTGGAAACAGGTGGCGGTGTAATCAGTCCCGGTAGAGGATTATGGGAGATAATAGACTAGTACTCAGGGGAAGGTTCCCTCTGGTGGCGATCGGAGGACGAGGCAGGTGCCTCAACCATGACAGTGATAGAGAAAGATTAACAGCGAGATGGAGAGAGATGCAACATATAAATGTAGATGTTTGCTACAACTACACAAACCAAAAAGTTCAGCTGTGAGAGTTTCTCCATTTCAGGAACACATTTTATGTTATATTTAACACTTTAAAATATCTTGTTGCTATAAATTACATTTCTTAAACATTTGCCTTTCAGGTTTATATGCTTTTCCTGTTAGGGGTCACCACAGTGAATCACCTTTTTCCACCTAACTCTATCCTCGGCATCCTTTACTCATGCACCAATTAACTTCATGTCCTCTTTTAACACATTCATATATCTCCTATTTTGCCTACCTTTTGACCTCTTACCTGGCAGCTCCATCTCCAAAATCCTTCTGCAAATTTAACCACTCTCCCTCCTCTGCACATGTCCAAACTATCACAATCTATCCTCTCTGTCCTTGTTCCCAAAACAGCCAACCTGAGCTGTACTTCTGGTGTGCTCATTTCTAATCCTGTCCATCCTCGTCACTCAAAGAGAACCTAAACATCCTCAGCTCTGCTACCTCCATCTCTGCCTCATGTCTTTTCCTCACTGCTACAGTCTCTAATCCATACAACATAGCAACATCTTCTCTTTGATTCTTCCTGACACTTTTCACACAACACTCCTGACACTTTTCACTCTAACCAGGCTGCACTCACCTCTTCACCTCTTTTCACAATGTCATCTGCAAACATCACTGTCCACAGAGATTCCTGACTGACTTCATCTGTCAACTTGTCCAACACCATAGCAATGGAGATGAGATGAAAGGAGATGAATAGAGAAGAAGCAATACAGAATGTGATACAGAAAGAATTGACAACAGAGACAAGGATGCAGCGATTAGAAATCCCCACCCTATGTGTCACATCATGAACTACAAACATGAAGAAGACTGTATCCAAACATAACACAGATGGTGTTAAAGTAAAACAGTGGAGAATGGACAGAGAGAGAACACCCTCCATGCCGGATGCAAGCGAGATGGAACAAGAATGCCAGGCTCATGACCCCATGACAGTGGAAAGAACTGCCAGAAGAAGACACTACATTCAAAACAGCACCAAACGACAAATGTGAAGTAAATACAAATGGACTTGTGGAAAGAAGAGTGAGCGGAAAACTGTACTGTACATAGAACCAGAAACAGCAGCACTGAGAAGGAAGATCGACAGCTGCAGGATGAACTGTCACTATCACTCAGCCGATTGGAACAACAGGTGAGCTGATGAAGCAGCAAAAGTAGCAGAAGGAATACTGGAGCAAAGCACTGCAGAAATGGAAGAGAGAATACAACAATTAAAAGATGAAGTTCAACGAGGAGGAGAAGACCTAGAAGAACTGGACAAAAGAGAGAGAAAACAGATACATACCAGAAGAATAGCTGCCCCGGTAAAAGATGGACGGAAGATCAGCAAATGAGGCTTGAAGGGACACAACAAACAAAATCTGGAAGAATAGTCAGGCCCCCATGAAAGTATAGAACATTAGAAAACTTACAGCTAGCTGTGATGGAAGAACCTGAGGTGAACCAGTGACCTCTAATAGCTAAAAGAGGAGAAGTGCAATATGTGCCCTGGACATTCATGTATATGACTGGATTCATTCATTCATTTTCTACCGCTTATCTGAACTACCTCGGGTCAGGGGGAGCCTGTGCCTATCTCAGGCGTCATCGGGCATCAAGGCAGATTACACCCTGGATGGAGTGCCAAGCCATTTCAGGGCACACATTTACATTTACATTTACATCATTACCAGACACCCTTATCCAGAGTGACTTACAACTGAGCAACTGACGGTTAAGGGCCTTGCTCAGGGGGCCAGCAGTGGCAGCTTGGTGGACCTGGGGTTTGAACCCATGACCTTCCGATCAGTAGCCCAACACCTTACCCACTGAGCTACCACATCCCCACACACTGAGCTACCACATCCCCACTCACACTCTCATTCACTCACGCAATCACACACTACGGACAATTTTCCAGAGATGCCAATCAAACTACCATGCATGTCTTTGGACCGGGGGAGGAAACCGGAGTATCCAGAGAAAACCCCCAAGGCACGGGGAGAACATGCAAACTCCACACACAGAAGGCAGAGGCGGGAATCGACCCCCCAACCCTGGAGGTGTGAGGCGAACTTGCTAACCACTAAGCCACCTTGCACCCAATATGACTGGATTAGCAAACCAAATTCCAAACATATGCCAGCAAGGACAAAAATGGATAACTAAGTTTGAAGTAAAAACAACATTAGAGATCTCAAAGCCATACTGGCTCAGGTGATGGGGAAAAGTAAGGCAGCTCAAATACTGACTAATGCTGGATTGAAGAATGTGATGGACTCATCACAGAGATGATGACTTCGCTTTCAGAGCCTACAGAAATTGAGTGTGGGATGCAATATGTGATTCATACCCCACAAAGATGGACCCAGGAAAACTGGAGGCCATGACGATGGGTGACAATGGAAGAGCATTAAAGTTCATCCAAAATTTCCAAAACAGATGGTGAGAAGAGACAGGTACAGCCAGAACCTGAATGAAACTAACCAAGGAATGTTCACAATGATGTTGAAAAGGTGCATGCCACCAGCAGTAAGGGAGGCATTGGAAAACATTGGTTGGGAAACATTCCAAGTACATCTTTTACACCACATAGAACAACACAGGAAGAAGAAAAAAGAAGCTAAAGATGCTATTGAAGCACTAATGACACAACTGTACAAGTCACAACTAGGAGAACAGTTGCCAGAACACCAAAGCCAGAAGAGAGAAAGAAAAGGCTTTGAAAATACAGACTTCAGTGCAGGCCCCAATGATTGAAGCAGCAGTGATGGTACCTGTTGCATCCAATCAAACCCAGATGACACAAGCTCAAGCACCTCCAGCTGTGACACCTCCATATGTGCAGCAGCCCACACTGCCTCCAGCACCAATACCCCCAGGTGTGCAGCAGCCAATGTTATCACCAGCGGCTATGCCCCAATACATGTCCACCTCAGCAATCAACAAGGGGCACCACAAAACTGACCCTATGAGAGGACCAGGCCAAAGACAAGGAAGATGGCAGAAATGGTCTTAGGTCAGGAGAAACTGTCAGTTCAATCCATGGGAATACACAGTCAGAATACAGAGGTCAACAGGGGACACCACCAGGCCCCAATCAATGCAGGACAAGCAGGACCCTGGACAGGGCCTGCAGCAAATTGGAGTGGAGGATGCTCCAGAGCTCCAGAGCTCCCCCTCTCACGCAACTCAATAAAAACCACTGGCTTCTCAGGGATAGCACAGATATTGAATGTCACAAAGCCCCAGACACAGTTGATGACACCACGATAGTGGCACCACATTTATATTCTCCTCAGACCCCAGTAAACCTACTGGGATGTGATCTACTGTGCAGACTGGCAGCAAAAATACACTGTAGCCCAACAGGGCTCTGGGCAACTTTCCCAGATGAAACATTGGTAGGTCAACACTTATTAACAGAAACAAACAAACAAATGAAGCATCATACAGTGTACTGGCTGGAATACACCAACCCTAACACATCTGGACTAAACCAAACCTACCTGAAGTGGAAAATGTGGGTACAGGCCATGCAGCCAGACTGTAAAGAACCAAAAAGTCCATTACACTGCACCCTGTATTATGCTTATGACAGCAAAGATGAGGAATATGGACAGATGTGGAATGGATTAATGGAAACAAAACAGTTTGAAATAACAACGACAGATGTGATAATTGGCCCACAGGGAGTGGCTGCCATGGTGCTCCTGGTAGACAAATTAGAGGCATGGCATGACATTCCAAAATCTGCCCCACATATCTCTCTCAGGGTAGCAGAAGGGTTTGAATCCAAAGATTTAGTACCTATGATTAGAGAAGCAGCACAAGTCAGGGAGTGGAAACCGACTTACAATCCATACCTACACATCTCACTGGACAACAAATACACACGAATTGCACAAAAGACAATAGATAGCGTGGTAGCTACACACATGGATAGAAAGGCGCATGCAGTTGTCATCGCATACACTGCCACTCATGACAGACAATAAAGTAGAGGAAGATGAAGCGCTACTAGAGAGTGTGCCTGACATCTTGCGGACAAAACATCAGACAGATGTAGGATTTGTTAAATCAGCAGGTCAAGTGCAAATTCAGGTTAAACCCAATGTCAGGCTACCATACCAAAGGCAATACCCATTACCGGCAGGCAAGAGAAGGGATTAGACATACAATCCAAGGATTACTTGAAGCAAGAGTTGTAATTCCAACCAACAACCCTTGCAACACACCCATACTTCCTGTCAAGGAGCCCAACTCTGAAAAATGGAGGCTTATACATGACTTACAAGCAGTCAATAGGGTAGTACAAGCTGAAATGCCCATAGTACCTGATCCACACACTCTCCTGTCAAACATTCCTGAGGACTCAAAATGGTACACAGTAATAGATTTATGTTCAGCCTTTTTCAGCATGGCATTACATCTGAATTCAAGACATTTGTTTGCATTTACATACAAAGGTTAACGGTATACATATACAAGGCTCCTACAAGGTTGAGCTCCTCAACCTTGTGTTGGCAGAAGAGTTAGCCTCAATTAATATTTCTGTTCTTTGTTGATGACTTATTAACATGCAGCCCGACTAAAGAGCAGTGCAGAATGGACTCGCTGGTGGTTCTCAACCTGCTTGCAGAAAATGGCCAGAAAGTCATAAAAACTGCAATTTTGTAAAGAAAAGGTAGAATACCTAGGCAGAGTGTTACAAGGGACAAACAGGTCTCCTACTCCAGCCCATGTGGAGGTGGTATTAACCGCCCCAAAACCTCAAACAGTAAAACAAATGCTTTCTTTTCTAGGCATAGTGGGCTATAGTAAACAGTGGATGTGTGGTAGATATTCTGCCAGTTACATTCCCACATGACACTCCTCCTGTGCATCCTTAGCCCAGAAAGCACAGAATGCAGCCTCAGTTCATGAGACTACACGTTGGAAAGAAATGGGAGCTCAGAGACATAATCACACTGGATGATGGCAAGGGCCACAGGGACACTTTGTATCTCCCCAGGAAGACAGGGAATTGAAAAGCAATACAGCATAACATGAGGGAAGGGAGGAGAAAAAAACAACCCCCAGACTATGTTCCGGTGGGGAGTACAGTGTGGGAACAGGAAAAACACCTCAGCAACATAAACAGTATGCCATGAACACACGACTTGCAACAGGGGAGGGGAGTGGGGGGGTGGAGGTAATCCAGCACAGGCAAGCAGCCATCAGGTCCTGCAGCCATCCTCAACGCTGGTCACAGACCTGCTTGTCAGACTGGCAGTACAAAGCGGCGAAGGCGTGGGATGGGGGTGGGTGAATGCATATATTTATACATATATATTTATGTGTGTGTGTGTGTGTATGTAAGTGTGTAGGCCTGGAGAGTCCCGGCATCAAATCTAGGTGCCTCAGTCCGCAAGATTGTCATAGCGATACACAGCAAGTTGCCATGGAGACAGCCTTGATCAGGTCCCAGACAGAGTCAACAATCAGCAGGTGTCTGTGGAAGTGGGGGGAGGAATGCAAGAGCGTCTCGCTGCAGTGCTCTTCCAGGGGAATTGTTGTTCCAACAGCGGCCTTGGCCGAGGCCAGTGCTGGTTGAGGGGAGCCGAAAGCAGATAAGATTGGGATTGTTTGGTCTTGGGGCAAGTAGACTCATTCCAATTTACACGACTATTCTCTTAGTCCATTCTCGTCTCCAAATCGATCCCTTTTTCTTTCCAAAGCAGTGAGCTTCCCCGTGATGTTATCCAAAGCAGTGAGCTTCTCTGTGATGTTATCCACTGAGGCTGGGTTAATAGTCCCAGCCTCAGTGCTGACCGCTCTACCCACTGCATCAATCATGACGGGCAGCCTTGGGATTTGGTTTTGGACAGCTGTTACCGTTTTCTGATTTTCTCGATAAACCAGGGCAATGCCTAATCCAATCAGCAGAAGTCCTGTTATCATGGTTCCGAATAGGTAGATATCTTCAATGTCCTCCACAGAAAGAGCCACCAGACACACGACCCGCCACCTCTCCCACTCGTCCATCGTATAGCCTGCTGCGAACATTCCATCAGGGCAGTCAGGTTCCCCCGAACCCAAGCTTCTCGTCGAGAAGATGGTGTCAATTGCGTTGAGAGACCAGTCTATCAAATCCATATTCAGATTTTTAGTTTGGAGAGCAGTGCGGAGATAGTCTCTCCAATTATAAGACAATAGACGAGACGAGAGGAGCAAAGCAGGGAAAGTACGGGAGAGGGAGAGAGAGAGAAAATGCGACCGCCGGAAGCCAGTGAAGGGATCGCAGCAGTGGGGTGGTATGCAAGAACTTTGGCAGGTTGAAAACAAGCCGGGCAGCTGCATTTTGGATCATTTGCAGAGGACTGATTGTGTTCATAGGTAGACCTGCCAGCAGTGTGTTGCAGTAATCCAGTCTAGAAATGACAAGAGACTGAACAAGTACCTGAGCAGCCTGTGTGGACAAAAATGGCTGAATCCTTCTAATGTTGTAGAGAAGAAACCGACATGAGCAAGTCACATTAGCAACATGAGAGGAAAAGGACAGTTAATTGTCCATGGTTACCCCAAGTTTGGGAGCTGTGGCAGAATGGGAGATCATATCGTTGAGCAACCAACATACCCATTGAAGTTTGCTCCTATCATTACTCTCTCCCATCTTGTAATACTCTCTGCCACCTCATCTAACTCATTCCAGAATCTCTCATTCTCTTCTAAGTTACAGCCTTTTTTGGAGCATAACCACTGATGACATTCAACATATCCCCTTTAATTTCTAACTTTAAACCGATTACCATGTCTGACACACTTTTCACCTCTAAAACATTCCTCACAAACTCATCCTCCAGGATCATCCATTTCTCTTCCTATCCACACCATGATAAAAACAGTTTGTACTACATACTTTGCTCCCCTTCCACCTGGTCTCCTGCACACACAGTATATCAACCTTCCTTCTCTCCTTCATGTCTGCCAGCTCTCTACCTTTCCCTGTCATTGTAAGAGTCCCTATTCTCAGTCCTATTCCCCTGCCTTTCCTCTTCTCTCTCTGTCTATATACCCTTCTCCCGTCTCTCCTTCCATGAACAACAGTAGTCCAATTTCCACAATTTCCACTGTATGTCAACAGTGCCGGTGGTGGCTGTTGTTAATCTGGGCCTCAACCAATCATGTATTGAATTTCCATTGACGATTCACATATTTTACACTTTTTACATAGGATCCCTTTCCTGATGCAACCCTCTCTATTTATCTGGGCTTAGGGCTGGCACAGAAGTCACTGGCTTGCAACCCCTGTGGCTAGATTATATGCTGTTCTACAAATGATATTTAAAACATTGGCTGTTTTTACATTCAAATTTTAGTCAAAAAGATCTTTCAGTCACATACATATCATCATCTCATACCTGACAGAGGAATGAATGAGTGTATTATTAACCCAACAATGCATGTATATACAAACCTGACTACATGCTACAGTTTCTCAGTCATTATGTCATGTCCGAATTAAATAATTATCACCTTTAGATGACTCCTGTCATCCCGCATGACAGCATCCAGAGCACAAGAAAGCAGGGTTGTGTCATTGCCAAAAGTCTGGTCCAGTTGAGTGCATACACTGTAAAAGTGAGTGTTCACTAGGCCACTACTTTGATGATCCAAACTAGTACAAAAATACAATACAGAAAGAAATTTCCAAGACGTTTCTGAGAATGTTGTTGCTGATGCATATTTACATGTGTAAGATAGATCCTGTTACATTCACCTATTTTCTACAAACATTTGATCTTTGTGTTATGTGACAGTCTGCTCACATTTTTTTACTATTTGCTCTTTTGCTTCTGTCTGTCCTCCTGTAGGAGGGTCCATAAGAAAATCACCATTAATTGGGAGAATGGACTTGACCATTCAAGATAGAAAGGCAAGGACCCCACCAAGATGTGGAGCTACCAGTTTCAAAGTAGCCCTTGGACCACCTTTGGCAGCCCTTCAGTTCATTGTTGCTTGTTAGACTTATTAGAAAGCCTTGTTTCTTAACTTGTTTGTTCTGCATTCCACTCTTAAAATAGCTTCCTTGGTTTGTGAACAGGTACAATAGGTCTGTGCGCACTTATATTCCACCATGTTTTTTTGAATAGTTAGACACACGAGGTCCTGTTGTTGTGTGTATTGGCAATAAAAGCTATTTCCCATGCTGCCTCCTGTGGGAACATAACAGGCATATACAGTACAAGATTTAAAAGTTTCAAGCAAGGCCAAACATAGTGAGGGCTAAGGTCAAATAATTGTTTTTCAGGAACCCTAGGTATGATCAAACTGAAATTTGTCAGCAAATCACTGAAGGCTCATGCATGATTCTGAAGTGATATGCAAAGTTTAAAAGCTAAAAATATGGAGTTAAATAACAAATTAAAACTGAACTATTTAAAACTGTAAGTCCTATTATGTTGAAATGTAGTGTAGTGACAGTTGGCTTTCAGCAGGTATTTCATTCAACAAATATTACTAATAACTATTGTTCTTTAAGGACTATTTTGGCATGCTGACTGGCACATGTTTAGTGAGGGTGCAACCAAAGGTGATTTTGATCAGTCTAATAACTATTTCTTTATACCATAACATCATTTTTGCACTTTTATTATTATATTTTTTTTTTTATCAGAACAAGGTGCAGTCATGTGAAAAAATTAGGACACTCCATTAAATATTCATAACATGTCAATTTAGAGTGTGTGTGCCCTGCGATGGGTTGGCACTCCGTCCAGGTTGTATCCTGCCTTGATGCCCGATGATGACTGAGATAGGCACAGGCTCCCCGTGACCCGAGTAGTTTGGATAAGCGGTAGAAAATGAATGAATGAATGAACATGTCAATTTCTAATCTTGTATTAATGTGTACCTGTAAATGAAAGTAATGAAATTACGTGTAAAAAAAAATCACTTTGGCTTCACCTATTAAACAAAATAAATCAACAAAAATGAATATTTGAACTAATGGAAAAGTTAGGACACGCTATGCCCTAATAGCTAGTATTTCCCCCTTTGGCTGAAATAACCTCAATGAGACGTTTATTGTAGCCATCTACCAGTTTCTGACATTTACCGGAAAAAAGAGTGCTTCAATGCAGAATTCATGGGTTTCTTGCTTGCACAGTTTGTTTCAAACCACCCTATAGGATCTCAATAGAATTTAGATCTGGGCTTTAACTCAACCATTCTATTCTCCATTTTTACTTTTCAGCAAATCCTTGGTGTATTTACTGTTATGATTTGGGTAACCGTTATGTTGCAAGGTCCAGATCCGCTTTAGCTTAAATTTTTTGACAGGTCTCACATGCTCCTCAAGCACCTTCTGATACAATCTAGAATTCATATCAGATTCTATGATGATGAGCTGGCCAGGTCCTGTTACTGAAAACATTCCTAAGCCATAATAATTCCACCTCCATGTTTCACAGTTGGTATGAGGTTCTTTTCAGTCTTGCCCTCATGTTTTTCTTAGAAGGTGTGCAAGGAGGAAAACATTGCTGTTTATGATAATTGAAGTTGTGCAGTCTCTTTCTGATTGTAGATTCATGCACTTTGACATCAACTGTATCAAGACGTTCTATAGTTCCTGTGATGACATTGTTGGGGGGGAATTTTTTAAACATCTTGCTGTCTGCTTTTGGGGTGCATTTTCTTGGATGGCCCGACCAAATAATTTTTGGACAGCAGAATGGCTGATGACAAATTCTGTCGAGATCTTTTTATATACCTTACCAGACTCATAAGCATCAACAATCTTCCTACTTAAGGTCTCAGAGAGCTATTTGGATCTCACTATGATGATACCTCTCACTTCAACAATTAAGAGCAAACCAAACTAATCCTCTGTAATAATTTTCTAATAATTATGTTGGCTTTGTAGAAGCCAACATTCTGTTTTCCTATTTCAGCTTAGACAAAAATTTATAAAATTTTTATAAAAGGCCTAGAGATTTCAAGCCACATGCACCAAATTCGGATATGTTGTAGACCCTGGTCTGAAGTTTGTTGCTATTACTTTTCTAAGCGATCCGAGTACCAGTACTTCCGGTACCGGGTCTCAAAGTGGCCTTTTTTCCCATAGACTCCCATTATAAACTTTGGAGGTTTATAACTCGGCAAGCTTTTGAAATATCTACACCAAACTCGGCCAACTCATTTAGGGTGATACTCTGAACAAACTTTTAAATTGGTGTACCGACTGGCCTTCCAGTTGTGCCGCAGCCCCGCCCCAATATATGCAAAATCAAAAAAACTTTTTACAACATGGACATGTGACATATCAAAACACTCACAACAATGAGGGGAACTTCCTCACATGTATTCTGATGACATCACGTGACGTCACATGAAAATTTAAAAAAATTGCACAACATGGGCATGTGATATATCAAAACAATCAGCCCAATGTGGGGAACTTCCTCAGGAGTATTTGGATGATGTCACATGCTTGTCTCTGCTTACCTCCAAATGTTTTGGCAACCTAGCTTTCTGTCCACTTGCCTCCAAAAGCAACACTAACCCTTATATCCACTTGCCTCCAAAAAGCACCATCCGTTGCGAATACTTGCATCGTCAAAGCCAACATCAAAGTTTGTCACGACAAACTTTACAAACTTTTTTTTTTTCTGACATAAATTTAGATTTTTTTTAAAATTACATTTTACAACGTTTTGTAATCATATGATTTTTATCATTTAACAAAGACTTTTCTTTGATTTTGTTTGTTTAGTTAGATTTCTTGAATCTTCCAATATTGTTAAAATAAAAATCAAATGCCCATATGTTTAACTATGTTAAAAATATGGGGTTTGATGGGGTGTCCTAATTTTTTCACATGACTATACATTGAAAGTACACATTTAAAGGCATCACTTGTGACAACAAAAAAAAAACATTATTGGGTTAGGATGAAATCTTAATTTGAGTGCCAATTTTAAAATTTCAAAAATTGAAAACCAAAATTGTCTCAGTTTAGAACATGACCAGAACGTAATTTAGATGTGCTTTAGATGAATTGCAACAATCACAAGTTTAATATCACTAGTGGACAACATGCTGGCAAAAGCATATTACAGCACATTACGTTACTCTTGGTAACCTCCAACTGACAAAAGCAAAGTGCTTTTCTCACTTTCACTAACCATCTTGAGCTTCTGCATGTGCACCTCTAATTCAGAAATCTCTGTTTGAGAGCTAGCTCACATATACACTAATAATAAAGAAAGCTACTTCTAACAATATTAACAATGGAGAAAGGATGACCAAGCATATTGCACTCAACACAGTAAAGTTAAATATTTAACATTAAACATATCTTAGTTGAAGATTTTTTTAGATGATTTTGGATAGCTCTGACATAGATTGTCTCAGAAAATTGAATGTTTTAAT
The DNA here is from genome assembly GCF_030014155.1 of Tachysurus vachellii. Lineage (NCBI taxonomy): Eukaryota > Metazoa > Chordata > Actinopteri > Siluriformes > Bagridae > Tachysurus > Tachysurus vachellii. The sequence continues at coordinate 15,099,714 of NC_083478.1, read as the reverse complement.
TAAAAATTCTTCTAGAAACTTTTATCTGCCTAAATCCACAGCACCACAAACATTCCCACACTTATCCACTTACAGTAGATAATTTAGGTGCAATCATTAAGTGTAAACCAGCATGATTTTAAAAGTTAATTTGAGTACTTTATGGATATAGGTAGTGCATGGAAAAGTCTATACAAAGGTGAAGGGCAAACCTCTGAACTCTGAGGCAACAGCAACTAATTATTAATATTCTTACTAGAGCAATTATTGTTGATTAAATGTACCACCATATATTGCTGCATCGTTGCAGAAAATCTCAATATTGCAGGTATGGTATATGGAATGTTGTGGGAAAGATTTTGCTGTTTATTCACTGTGTGAATATATGTGGTTTGAATGTAAAATAAATGTAAATTGGATGCTATGGATTATAGTCTTTGAACTCAATTCAGATTTTGTCACATACACAATCATACACAATATGGCATGCAATGATTATTTAAATAAAAATTATATAAATATAATTATAGTATTGCTATAAGGTTCAAAGTGTGCAGACAGATATTTGGACCACACATTTTTCAAAAGCAAAACCAGTGTTTTATTTTTGCAATTTCAGTGACAATTAAGCAAGCAAGTATAAGTGTGACAAGTGCTCACTAAAACCGAACTGTTTGATGGCAATATATTTTTAGGTTATTAGGCCATCATCAAAAATACAAATAAACATTAGTACATAGACAGAACAAAATTATCAAATTTCACCTCAGTCAGGCTCAGGAAATAATTATATGACCAAGCTCTGAGTTATCACTGTTTGTGTAAATTAGGCTCCACCTCATTTGTCAATTAATTGTCATGTGGCAGCCATATTTTCCTGAACAGCAATACGTTTTTGATCATTATTGAGGTATAGAAATTTCTGAATTCTTTCTTAGGTTATTTAAATAAGGTTTTTAGGTGTATTATGATTTTTAATGAACATATCTCATGATTTTTTACATATTCTATTAAAGGATTAATAGAAAAATTATATTGTTTTCAGAACCCACGGATCATGAGATATTGACCAAAAGTTAAACTATGGCAGCACCTTTGGATTGATCTGTCAATCGAACAAACTTATGTTTGTCATCTTTCGTCTTCCTGGCTATTGAGTGGTTTATGAAAACATCTACAACCGAGAAATTAAATGGGCCAGTGGACCTTCTGGAAGCAGTTGAATGACCTTGACTTTCCAGGTGACATTGCCCTGCTCTTCCACACCCAGCTACAGATGTAGAAAAAGATGTTTGTTGCAGACAGCTTAGCCTGCCTGGGTGTTAACATCCATAAAGTGAAGATTAAGGTCTTAAAAATCAGAACAGCCAACACAGCCCTCATCGCCCTAGAAAGCTGATGAGTGAGTGGAGGTGGAGGGCTTCACTTACCTTGGCAGCATCAACATGCATGGAGGTACAGATACTGATGTACAAGCATGAATAACAAAGCTGGGTCAGTTTTCCAGCAGGTTGTGCCATCCACCTTGTATGCCACAAACCTGATTACTAACATAAAGATCAGGACCTTTAACACTGTTGTACAGCCTGTGATACTTTATGGAGCTGAAACATGGGAAACTACCACTGCAGCCTTGAATAAAATCATACAATCAAGAAGAAGAAAAAAGGTTCCAAGCACTTATACATTAACATTTAGATGAAACATACCAAATTTCAACTCAATTGTTCTTATGTATTTTCAGAAGCAGCTATTTGAAGTTAAACAACTCCTCTTATGTATGACCACAACCAAACCTTTGCAGACATCTTCCGAACCTTGTACCGAACATTATCAATTTTGCTTCAAATCCATGAATTACAGCTATTTCAGTAAACCACCTTTTACGCTTTAGAATTGACTGACGTATCTATACATGTCAACATTGTTTTAATAATTACTAGTCTGACATAAATATTGTGAAAACTGGCCAAAATCCACAGTCCTACGCTAAGCCAATTCATATCAAATGGCTGCCCCAAAAATCCTCAATCTATTTCACAAACATAGGTTTCACATATTGTTAATTATTTGTACAATCAAATTATGCTTAAAAAAATCTTTACTATACACACATATTTTCCAACAGATATGCATGGTTTTGTGTGCACAAACAACCCCAACATGTTTTTTTTGTGTGATTTTGTGTGGATGGGATATTTGGAAACATTATGAATTTTCAGAAATAGCTGTATATATGTGTCTCAAATAAGTTTATGAATTTTTGTAACTTTACAGTATAAATTATAAAATAACAGCAATAATAATAATAATAATAATAATAATAATAATGCAGCTATAGCTCTTAATTAAGCACAGTTATATATAAAACATAATATAAAAATATCTATTTATAAAACAAATAATGACACCCCCCCCCCCCCCCCACACACACACACACACACTTCATTTTCAAAATCACAAATGTTCTAATAAAAATCAATATGAATAAATACAGTGGCACTAGACCGTTTATGAACCCTTTACAATTTACTGTAGTTCAGCATAGATTTTTAACAAAAATATTAACAGACCTTCATCTGTCTTAACAAGAACCTATTTGATGCAAAAAAACTCTATAAATAAAAATATTTACTGAGCAAATTTGAAATAAATTTGACTGAAACGGTATGTGAAAGTATGTGAAAACTATGTGTAACTTTGCTTTCAGTAACTGAGCAGAGAGCAGCAATATCTTTCATCAAATGTTTCCAGTAACTAGTGAACAGTCCTACACAATTTTAGCCCATTTTCCTTACAAACGTAGAACTCAGCTTGCTGGCAGAAACTACTCTCTTTATATCTTTTCACAACATTTTTATTGGGTTTAGGTCTAAACTTTGATTTGGCCATTCCAAAATGTTACATTTCTTCTACTTTAACCATTTATTTGTAGACTTACTTGTGTGCTGAGGGACTCTGTATTGCTGCACGAACCCCTTACAGTTAAGCTTCAGTTCACAGACAGATACATTGACATTCTTCTATAGCATTTGCTGGTAAAATCCAGAATTAATTTCTTAGGCAGAAAAGTTGATACTGATGATAATGCCAGATTAAAGATGGCTGCAACATGGTTGGGATAAGGTTCTTATGTTGGAAAGCAGTATTTATTGCCAAGCATAACACTCATTCATTTAACCCAAAATGTTTTTTTGGATTTATTTGTCCACATCTCATTTTTCCAATTGGCATATGGCTTATCCACATGTTCATGAGCAAACATCAGTATACTTTTTTGACATCAGTGACTTCTTCCTTTCTATCCTGCAATGAACTACAGTCATATGCAAAAGTTTAGGAACCCCTGACAATTTCTATGATTTTCATTTATAAATATTTGGGTGTTTGGATCGCAATTTCATTTTGATCTATCAAATATCTGAAGGACACAGTAATATTTCAGTAGTGAAATGAGGTTTATTGGATTAACAGAAAGTGCACAATATGCATCAAAATGAAATTAGACAGGTGCATAAATTTGGGCACCCTTGCCGTTTTGTTGATTTGAATACCTCTAACTAATTAGCACTGATGAATTGGAACACACAATTGGTTTGGTGAGCTCATTAAGCCTTGAACTTCATAGACAGGTGCAGCCAATCATGAGAAAAGGTATTTAAGGTGGCCAATTGAAAGTTGTTGTTCTCTTTAGCCCTATTCGGACGGGATTAGTTTTACGTGGGGACGTGGAGTAATGCAATTTTACCTCAGAACGTCTGTAATATTAATTGGCCAATTCACACAGGACAAGATATCTCAGTAAAACTAGCAGAAGTGGAAGGGGTAACTTGCTTTACGCACCACAGTAACCTCCTTGTCGTCATGTGCGTATGACGTTGCTTCCTGTTATCACGTGTTATCCATGCTTGCAAAACGCGCCAAAAACTACTTTTAAACAGGAAATGACAGAATTTTACCATACATATTTACAGCGGGTCTATTCAGACGGGATTAGTATTACCTGAGGTAATTTTTCCGGACCTTTTTACAGAAGGTAAAAGTCGCCGTAATCTTTACTGACATTGTCCCTAATGATTACCGAGATGGCACATTCGGACAGGACTAAAATCACAGAGAAGCTCTGGTAATAATTACTTTACCCCCACGTAAAACTAATCCCATCCGAATAGGGCTTTAGACTCTCTTCTGAAGAGTGGCAACATGGAGGCCAACTCTCAGATAACTTGAAAACAAAGATTGTTTAACATTATGGTTTAGGGGAAAGCTAAAAAAAATTATCACAGAGACATAAGCTGTCAGTGTCCACTGTGAGGAACATAGTGAGGAAATGGAAGACCACAGTTCTTGTTAAGGCCAGAAGTGGCAGGCCACGTAAAATATTGGAGAGGCAAAGGCGAAGGATGGTGAGAACGGTCAAAAACATCCCACAGACCACCTCCAAAGACCTACAGCATCAACTTGCAAACACTCAAATATTTATAAATGAAAATCATGGAAACCGTCAGGGGTTTTAACTTTTGCATACAACTGTATGTTCTTGTTCAGTGGTTGTCATGAACATTGACATTACTGAACACAAGTGTGGCCTGTAGGTTCTTTGATTCTACCCTGTGGCTCTTTTTGACTTCCCAGAATATTATTTGTTGTTTCCTTGGAGTGATCTTTGCTGAATAACTACTCTTGGGAGAGTAACAGTGGTGCTCAATTACATCCTTTGTAAATTATCTGCCTCACAGTGGACTGGTGGAGGTCAAAATCTTTAGAAATGTTTTTTGGCAGTCCTCAGTAATCTCCATTAATCAGGACATAGCACACTTCCTTAAACCTGTGCGGTGAAGACCTGATTTTGATAGTGAAAATGTTTGTCCTTGAAACACAGGCATTCTAAATTCAGACCTGACTTCCGTTAAATTAATTAGTACACCTAGAGTCTTTTGCATCATTTGTTTAATTGGGTTGTCTTTATCTAGTATTAATTAGTTCTGATTTAACATTGCACTGTATATATCATATGGCACACAAAAACAGAGGAAGGGGGAAGAATTAAACAGAAAATCAAGCAAGGTTTTTGAAATAAAATCATTAAATATATGCAGTCAGCACCTCATCTGTATGTAAAGCTGAAATCTGAAATAAGTCATTCAATTGAGCAGTCAAAAAGGGGAGGAAAATATTTGGGATTCCCTGTCCTATACCCAATCCCACTGTATCTCTACCTGAGCTAGAAGTTTGCATTTGAAAAAGTATTTCCTTTAATATACAAACTTACCATTTTTCTGTAGTAACAGTAGTAACAGCAAATGAAGAATGCAGTTTCTCTTAGGTCGTTTACTGAAGCTAAATATTTTAGACTTAATGAAGTCTTATTTAAATGAATAGACATCAGTATGCATCAATATCTTACCAATGTTCAACACCAAAACAGACAGGAAAGTCCACAATACTACGACTGCCTTGACTTTCTTATACATAATATAGAAGAATCATGGACATTTAGAATTTCTTCAAAGAGGTTGGCTGTCGAAAACCAGAAAGAAGCAGAAAGCTAAAACAAAGCACTTAATGTTACATTCCCAACAAACTTACATTTTTCTGGAAGTCAGTTTTCTTCTAGATATCAGTTAGACCCCTGGGCCTACACAATCCACTTAAATTCAGTTACAACTGTAAATTCTATGGCACAAGATATGAAATGTGAAAAAAGTTACATTAAATATGAAAAAGCAAATGTATTATGTTTTAGGGATTTTGCCACTACTGCTATTTAATGTTATGAAAATCTTTATAATTTATTTGTTCTATACTTGTGGTGTTGTCTTAAGTTCACATGCAGATTTAACAAAAACATTCATGAATGTAGCACACTGATTTTTTGTGCAATTTAATGTGAAAATCAACTTATAGGCTTGGAGGCTCCTCAAAAAAGATGCATCTTTAACATATCACAGTACCAATATCCATGCATATATCTCATTGTCCTTCCAGGCTTCTATTGTAAACTCTACTGTACTTGAAACACATTGATCTTGCTGGTGTTTTTCAGAGTCTGTCTGCGATTACAAAACCAAACTCGTACAACCTCCCTGTCATAATTTAGTTCCTTGGCAATTTCTGTGATCTCCTGCCCAGTCGGAAGTGCATTTTTCTCAAAATAGCTGTTCAGGACCTCAATGGCTTGTGGTGTGAAACTGGTGCGGCGTTTGCGTTTCTTGGATGGCTCGCCTCCCACAAATTCCATTAGGTTTTGCTGTCCCTTCTGGTTCCAGAGCTCTGCTTCAGCAAGCCAACGCTCTAGAACCGGTTTTAGCTTCTGGGCACTCTTAGGTGTTATATCAAGCTTCTCAAACCTGAAATGGGCCAGATCTTAAAATGCTTCAGGTTTTTAAGAGGCATCATGTATAATTAATATAATAGAATATAGAGAATGAATAGATTAAGAGGGAGCAATAATGCAAGATAAATAAAATTTAAAAAACTGACCTACAAATTGCAGACTGACTGTAAGCTGGTCCTTCAGTAGCCGTAAGAGCTTGACCTACTTGTGTTTGCGTCAGCCCCAGCGAAAGCCGTCGTATCTTAAAGTTTTTGGCAAATTCACGGATCTCCTCCAGATTAATGCCCTCTTCTTCAGTTACCCCAGACTGTGGCTCTAAATATATCAGAGTCGAAAGGTTTTAACACCCATAAGTAACGTTCATTGGTACACAAAACAAACCCATAACATTTTAGTTATTTATTTATTTAGTCAGCATAAACATTTTCAGTTAATAATACGATCTTGGTTATTTCTCTATGCTTACAGTTTTTAAATATTCCACAATAAAGAATACAGTATATACAATGGATATCAAATATCAAGATGAAATGTCAAGAATTAATAACAAAATTATAAAACACAAAATAAAAACAACCAAAAACATTGAGGATTAATATACAAAGAAAAAAAATCATTCATTTAAAAAGAAATTGCTTAGGAAGGCACAGCTTTCCTATGAACCTGTCACAGCATCTCACTCATAGTACTATTTAAACCAGACAGTAGAGATTTGACCTAGATCAAGAAACAACGTTTGCATTTCTTGGACGCCTCTCCTCCCACGAATTCCATTTCTGGCCATTATGGTTCCAGAGGTCTGCAAGCCTACCTGCTCTAGAACCTCTAATTAATATAATGAGATAGAGAATAAATAGAAACTGTCAGAGTATAGACATACAATGGCTCACTACCACCTGCCACTCAGGTTTCTACTCTTCATGGGCATTCTTAAAAATGTGCCATACAAGGAAGCACATAGAGGTGTCCACATACATGTCTGATACCCATTGTACACAATTTTGATTAAAAATGAAAGAGTGTAAACATACTGTTGACGAGTTGGCTGACTGTGGGCATTTCTGCACAGGCAACAGGAATCGATGAGGAGGTTGATTTCCCTGTGGAGGGCTGTGGGGCAATCATGACTGGAGACTGGTTTACTGTTACAGTGGGAGCCTAAATTGCAGATTACAATAGCCACATTACTTAAAACATATAACTGAAAACTGTGTAAAAAATGTGCCTCCACAAATAATTAGTAATTTAATAGCAATTTAATGCACAAAGTAATTTAATAGTAAATCAATGCATCACACCTGTGTGTTAAACTTGGAATGTGACAGAGTAGTTTTAGTTAAGTCTGTGGAGCTTGGGGATGTACTGAATGGAGAAGCACCAGGGTTGCTCCCAATAGTGGCAATTATCTGGCCCTGGGAGTTCAGCAGCAGCTGAGGAGTCACAGTCTGCACCTGAAGACCCTGAGCTGGTGGTGAATGTGTTGAAGAGACTCCTATCAAAGATGCAGGGTTCACCAGCAGAGGCAAAGTGCCCATCATCTACAGATAACATAATAAACTACATAAGAAAAATTCCACATGCCTATTTCTTCTATTTGAATTATTTTTATTAAAAATGCAAAAGAATGCAAATTAAACCAGCTACAGCAATGATATTTCAAGACTGCAAAATGTAATTAGCAAATTAAAATCAGTCTTTGGGAGAGTTTAAAAAGCTGCTGCACTAATCCATAACTCAATAATTATTCTAAATCCAAAACATAGGTTTAAATTTGTTACATATAATCATAGTTCTCTCACCTGGCCCTGTGCGTTGGTGAATATCTGACTGGTTAGTCCTGTCACATTGGTGTTCGTGATGATTGGAGTTGTAGTCAGAGAACTGATGAACTGTTGCTGACCACCCAAAGATGCAGGACTGATCTGATACATAGGTATATAATCTAATATTATATTTAATTAATAAATGCTCCACAAATTTACCAAATACTGTACATCTAAACCACAGAAACATGGAAACCTGTATTTAGCATTTAGACTAGTAGATATAACATTATATAGGCATTATTACACATGAATGAATGACTCCTTTAACTGACTGCTTTAATTTTCAACCTGAATTTATTAAAAAACAAAACAAAACAACTACTGATTAATTTGTGTACTGTCACTAACTCACAATAGCAGGGTTGATGGTTAGGCCTGTGGTCTGAAGTGTTGCAACTGATGCACTAGGCTCAGTCACCTTGTGCATGACAGAAGCTACAGCAGCAGTGCTGGCGGGAGCAGCCTGTGTCTGCTGCACTGACTGTATTGTAGCTGTCTGAGGCTGTAGGAGTGCTTGTGTAGGTGCCTGAAGCTGAGGCTGGACTGTGTTCAGAACAGTGGCAGCTACGGGGAGAGAAGATATAAAGTACAAATCATTCATGAAAAAGCCACAAATCAAGCTGAACAAATCCCTGCCACTCAGTATCAATGTCACGGTCAGCGCACCACACACCGCCTGAACGTCAACGCAGAGAAGCGTCTCCGGAGTATTAACTCGCTTCCGGACTACACTCCCCAACATCCATCACCAACAATGATTACACAGTCACCTGTTCCTCATCACCGCTCGCTCCTTAAGCTGCACTTGAACTTCACACCGGTCATTCAGTCATTCTGAGCTTGAACTTCACATACAGTCATTCTGAGTGTTTCTGATTATTGACCTTTCTGATTGTTTGCTGCCTGTCCCGACCTTCTGCCTGTTTACCGTTGCCGTTCTCTGTCTACCCTCTGATGTCCATGTTTGCCTGCTCTGACCCTGCTTGTCTGACTTTGTGTGTGTATTCATTAAAAATGCTGCAAATGGATCCTTAGCCTTACGATGCCTCATTACAATCAAACCTTGAACAAAGAAAGAATCTGTAGGTAAAATCTGCTTGTATATATTATCATCTCTGCAGGTTCAAAAGATTATTTCCTACAGGAAAATGTTTTTTCCCCATTTTAATTTCATTTTCATGATAACACAATTGACTTGCAATTGTTCTTATGATCAGATCATGACTGTTATCTTACTATTCATGTTTTTTTGTTAGTGTTTATGTTTATTTGCATTTATTTTGAAATGGTCATGGGATGACACATTTACTTGTTCACCTAATGCAAGCAGTACTTATACAGTAAAGATATTTGGTTTTAAGATCAACATGAGACATTAAATCAGAAATTCAGCTTTGTGGTGAAAGCTGAATCTAGGTGAAAAACCTGGAACAAAGCACCATTTGTTTGAACCAACCCATTCTACAAGTGATCAAAATATGACAGACAAATATGAACATGTGACTGCTTGTTGCCCAGGTGTGCCTACAAGATTGACTGTTTAAAAAACTAATACATTTGAATGTCTACTCTTTGTCTAAGCAGTGCGTTACAGATGTATGTCAAAAATTAGAATATCAAGGAAACATTAATTTTCAAACATTTAAACATGGAAGCTTTCATATATTGTGGATTTATTACACATGAACTAAAAAAAAATCCAGCATCTCCCAATATTAGAATATTTCATAAGATAATCAAAGAAATTATTTATAATACAGAAAAGTCAAAACATCTGATTAAAGCATGTTCTTTTATGCACTTAATATATGGTTGGGGCCAAATTACTTGTTGCACAAATTACTGGGCCAATGCAGCTCATCTATATTGCGTGGTCTGGTGTCTCTCATCTTCCTCTTGACAAAACCCCATAGATTATCTATACAGTTCAGGTCAGGTGAGTTGGCCAGCCAGTCAAGCACAGTAATGCCATGGTCAGTAAACCAGTTCTGAGTAGTTTTGGCATGGTAGGCAGAGGCCAAGTTCTGCTGGAAAAGGAAATCAGCATCACTATAAAGCTTGTGGACCAACACAATCAGATTATATGACACCCCAAATCATCACTGACTGTGGACGCATCACACTAGACTTCAAGCAGGTTAGATTCTGTGTCTCTCCTCCCTTTCTCCAGACACTGGGATCTTGATTACCAACTGAATTGCAAAATTTACATTAATCTGAAAAGAGGACTTTGGCACACTGATGCTCCAGTACTTTGGAGCACTGATGCTTCAGCACTTCTCAGCCTAGGCAAGATGCTTCTGACATTGTCTCTGGTTCAGGAGTGGCTTGACACTAGGAATGGGACAATTGTAGCCCATTTTCTGGACACATCTGTGTGTGGTGGCTCTCAATGCACTGACTCCAGCCTCAGTCCACGTCGTTTGTAAATCTCCCCCCCGTTCTTAATTCGGCTTCGCCTCACAATCTTCTCAAGATTAAGGTCATCCCTGTTGCTTGTGCACCTTTTCCTATCACACTTTGTCCTTCCAGTCAACTTTCCATGAATATGCTTTGATACAGCACTCTATGAACAGCCAGCACTTTCAGCATTGATTTTCTGTGGCTTAACATGCTTATGGATGGTGTCAAAACCATGCAAACTGTGCAAATTTATTTTGCTGACTACCGAAGACATCTGTAATCACAACTTCAAACAATATGTTACTACAGGATTTGACAGTTCTTGACTGTGCTCAGCAAGCCTATTTTTTGTTTGAGAAATAGTTTGATTGAAAAAAACATGGATAAAAATGGTGATTTTGTCTGCTCCATATTTGGGCTAACTAGGTTATGATAAATCCTTATCAACCTCATGAAAATGAAAATAATGGGTTCATGGCTGGTGCTGTACTGACAAAGTTTTTCAGGCCAGTAATTTGGGGCCACCTTCTGTGTTTTACATGATTGGCAGTCCATTTTCCATCCTGTTCGATCTAAAGCCACCCTGTCTAGTTCTGATCTTACAACAATGCACAAATTGGATCTTTAAAACATTATGTCTACTTTATTTACAAAGTTACTATTCTTTCTTGCAACAGATTGAATCCAGACACTTTATTACCAAATGAGTTGGAAGTGGTTAAACAGGACTATGACTGTTTTTGACATTACAGTTAAACGATATGCAGACTTAACTGATAAACCTCACGTGGATGCTGACTTGTCTAAACTGGTGCATATGCTTTCTTTTTTCTCTTTTTCTTTGGACATTGTCTTTAGTACCTGGAAAAGTCTGGGTAAAGAAAGTAATTCCACAAACACACTCTATTTAAGATCAAGATGTATTTAATTAAAATAAGGTTTGTAAAAAGACCAAGCTTGAAGTTCCAATATATTCTTATTTACCTACTTAAATAAAAAATATAATATACATAAAAAAAATTTTCCTACTTACCTTGCATGACGCATCATATCTGGAACTTTCAAGCAGTTGCTTTCTCTAAAAGGACAGCATTTGCTCTCTCTAAAGAATCACAGACACTCCTATTCTCCCTCCATCTCTCCCTCCCTCCAAAGGATGTGCTTTCTCCCGTATCTCCTGTATCTTGCAGTCTCTTTGCCATTCACCCCAGTCCCATGTGTTCTCACATTTTTTAAACTTCTAGATTCATCCCAATAATATACATACATTACCTCTTTTAAAATGCTGCATTTTTGCTGAAATCACATCAAACATTAGAAGAAACTACTTCTAGTTCTAAACTGCCCCTTACCCTGCAGGCCAGCAAAAGGTAGTTTAATGAGCCCTCCAGTTGTGCCACCAGCCCCGAAACCTGGCAGAGTGGCTAGTGTGGTTGCCGGAAGGGTCAGTAGTGCCAGGCCATTTTGACCACCCACAGAGCCTGCCATATTTAGTGGAATCAGCAGAGGCTGGCTCAGAGTGCTTTGCTGGGCAATCATGCCAGTCATCAGAGTTGCAAGGCCATCCTGGGTCAGAACCTGAAACACAATATCACAATATGAAACAGGGATTTATTTTATCACAGACTTATACTCTGGTAGATGTTTTTATCTAAAGCATCCTACATGTCTTTTCATAATACTAAACAGCAAGAGCAACATTGGCCTTGTGTCAGTCCTGGGACTTCATCTACCTTAACTGCTGAGTTACAATCTGTATAGACTTATGTCTAGCTCACCTGTGGACAGGCCTGGATAGTGACAGGCATGCTGGTCTGGTGATGAGGCAAAGAGAGACTTATAGGAATTGCAACATTCTGAACAGAAGGGGCTGCAGCCTCATTAGAAACTGTAAAGATTAACATAAGAGATGTTCAAAGCACTGAGGGGCTGTAACCAGAACATCATGGAATAATTTGCACACATGTATATTCTGTTCCATTTTATTCTCTCACCTGTGGGGATGGTGCTGGTTGGTGTATGTCTATCCTGAGTGACCACCTCTGCTGGATCTAAAGCTTTTCCTCTCCCCTCTTCTGCTCCTGCTTCAGTTTTCACATGATTTCCTGGGGAGGGCACAGCTGCATCCACTTCAACCTCTAGAACTCGAATGGTCTCATGACTGGACATGACAATCACCTAAAGTCAAATGAGCAAAAAATGGATTAGGTTAGGACAATTGTGCAGTTGTGCTTATTTCTGTGGATTTCATGTGGAGAATTCTTATCATTACAGATATCTATAGGTAATATTAAAACTTGTATGATGTCGCCAACGAGCTAGTACATTTGAGATTAAGAATAGAAAGAAATGCCATAAAGCTCTTTTTGCTTTCTGAAGAATATTACATGCATATCATATTTTCATGAGCAGGGAATTTGAAGCTGCAGCATTCTAGCATCTTAAACCCTTCTAAAGCCAAAGGGTAAGCAGCTAAAGGAGCTTGGGAAGCCTCACCATATCCATTATATTTTTTTGTATTGGGGACAGGAATGAAAATGAAGCATGAGTATAGGCAGAGAAACATCTACAAGTTTAGCTCAACAGAGAAAGATTTTGATTTTTTAAAAATACTTTATTAGAACCATTTTCTATTGAGAAATAGAAAAATTGACAGTCACAGCTTGAAATTTATTGAATCTGTTTCTTTCTACTGAAGTAAATAGCCAGCTTTGGCTCTGGTCTTACAGTTGTGTCTATATTAAAATAATCTCTCCAAGGTGTGTCTGGTATATTTTTTAACTTTTCATGGTTTATCGCTTAGACACATAACATGTAAAGATTGCTATTTTCCAAGTCCAGAGATGTGGCAGACCCTTCCTTATCTGTTAGCCTATGTTTGATAAATAGTTTGGGAAAGGTGTCAGACTCATCAGGTGTTACAGTACCTGTCCATTGGACCACTTCCTTAGGTGTTCTATTTTTCTTTCTTAGTGCCTCCCAGACTTTTCTCCGAGCCTGCTCTACTATACAAATAGATTAAATTTGCAACATTTTTGCCAATCTCAAAGAGTTGTCCAAACTGCTCCCCACCAGTTGTACTAGGTTTTGTACCTTGATCACTTTCTTATCTAGTAAGACTTTCATTGGAAACGAAAGCTCTATTTCATGCACCCTTTAGAATTGCTTCCTTCAAAAGCCAGTATACAGATGTACCTAAGTCTGGTCTGCTTTATTCCATTGTGGCCCATACATTTAGAACACTTTTGAAAAAGATGGTATACAGTTCAAATTAAAAGCTGATATGTTAACATTAAAAAATTCCCTTCCAAGATTCATATTCCCCACCTTTCCAAGAATAAACTCTGCAACCTTTTTTCCATGTTACAATTGATGAACCATACAGCAAATTTTGTATAAACTGTAATCTAAAAGCTGCTTTTCTGCTCAATACATGAGTTACCCCTTGCAATTCTTCTTCTTTTGGTAGATATAGAACTATCTGAGGTAACCAGTGCAATCTGTCCCAAAATAAAGTTCTCTGTAACTTTTTTAAAAGGCCTTCTGAAGGCTTTAGATCTTTAGTATGTGCCCATGAGTATTGTCTTGCTTAATTGTGTTTAGATAGCCAGACATAAGTCTGAAAAATGCGTTTCATTAGTTTTTTTGAAGGCTCAATATTATTTCTATCAATGTCTTCTACAGTACAATTAAAGTCTCAGCTATTATTAAAATCTGAGTAAGCACATCCTGAGACTGCATTAGCTAATTTTTCTTTTAAAAATCTTTCTCTTGGTAGAACAGGTATATAAACATTGCACAGAACTACATTTGCTTTTTCATATTTTGAACATTTTAATTAAACGTCCTTCAACAATTTCATCATATGTTTAAAATTGTCCACAATTTCTTTGACAATTTGACAATTCACAATTAGCTATTCCTGAACTGAATAAGATTTTATGGCTGCAAATTATGTTTCCTTGCTATTGCCTTTGCCAGTTGACCTCTATATCTTTGGTCAAGCAATGTCAGTACAGTTTGTTCCTATGGTTTCATAAAAAAAAAACTTTTTATATACACTTTTTTATATACTTTGCGCCATTAAAATTCAAAGATGCAATCCTAAAGCTACTCATGAGAATTTGAATAGAAATATAAAACACTAGTATATCACACTTGGAATGCCTATTAATTTGCCATGTCATTACCATCTTGTGACTTCAGTCTTTGCATCTTTCTGAGTCGATAGACCGGTGTTTCCAGAATTCCATCCACTCCCAGGTGTCTCATCAAATCTTTTGCCAATTCTATAAATAGTAGCCAAATTTGGAAAGTAATCATCTACAATTACATCTCTTTTGCCTTTAAAAAAACCTGTGCACCTGCTCTAGACTATAGCCATTCTTTCACGAATCAGACGAATTTGTACGAATCAGAGGACAAATTTAAGTCTTCAGTGCAATTTTCCTTTCCAACCAATTTAGCAGACAATTTTTTTGCTTTTCCCGATTTTGTGTTTCATTTTGTTTTTCTTTGGTCTGTGGTATTTTAAACAAATTGCCATCTTACTGCACCCTAATACTGTCATCGCACAGTTCATGAATTTCTTTTCCAATTTAATGCATGTCTATACTGGACTGACTAACTTCAATATTTATTATACCTGCTAGCGATGAGCCCTCAACATTCCCCTGTAGCCTTTCAGTTTCCACCCCGACCTCAGTCACTATCGCTTCCTGCATTTCAGCGCTAACCTGAACCGCAGCCTTGTCCTAATTTTTATCCCTGGTCTGAGCCACTGTCTCATCACAAAAAACTACTCCCAGTACGACTGTCTTGTTGTACTTGGCTTCTCAGTGGTCCCCTTATAACCCTTTAATGTGGTCATCCTCTCCAGGAAGCTGAACACGTCTTTCCTGTCCACACTGAAAACTTTGTGTATTCTAATAGTTGTCTATTTTAAACTTTATTGCAATATTTCTTCCTCAATGATTTCCAGAAACATGTATAAATGCCTTCTGAACAAGACTACATGTTTCAGCTTTGGGGATTTGCACCCTGAAGGGATCATTTTAATAGCTGACAGAATTTAACCATGTCTAGACAAATATCTCTCTAGTACTTCATTGCTAATAAATGGGGGTTTTAGACAAGGTTATTTTTTTGCTAGACTAACTAAAGGGAAAATAATTGTTCGCTCATTTCTAAGTACGATTCCATGCTCCACAATTAGATTAACCTTATCCATTGAGTCTAGAAACATTATACCCAAACTATTCATCCTCAATGCAGCTCTTAAACTTTCATAACCAACTACTTCACCAACCACATGACTGCACTTTTCTACCGCAAAAGTCTATGCCTGTTAAAGCCTGTGCTCATGTTTTTGGCTGGAGCAACCTAGGCTGGTTTTCGCTGTTCACTTTAACCACAGCCCTCCCTCAGAAGACAACCAATACCACTCTAGTGATCAGTGTTGTTTAAAGTACTAGAGAGCAATACTTGAGTAAAAGTACAAGTATCGTACTAGAAAAAGACTTTGGTAGAAAAAAGTGAAAGTTACTTTTTAGAATATTACTCAAGTAAAAGTCTTAAAGTATCTGATATATACTGTACTTAAGTATTTGAAGTAAAAGTAAAAAGTAAAATTTCAGTGATTTTCGGCATAAGAGGCACTTCATCCGGTAGGAAGAATCTTTCATTCCAATGTACAGAAACAATTCTTGCAAATGGGGTGGCCAAGGCAACTTTAGGGGTCCACAGACTTATGACACAAATTACCCTAACATGGAGCATGGATGAATCCCATAATTGCTCAATAGAGGTAGAATATATCTCTCAATCTATTTTATAATATGTTATAATTTTATCTTGTGTATGTCACACATAAATCAACACCTAATTACATTACATCTAATTACACCGGCCACTTTATTAGGTACACCTGTACAACTGCTTGTTAACGCAAATTTCTAATCAGCCAATCACGTGGCAACAACCCAATGCATTTAGGCATGTAGACATGGTCAAGACGATCTGCTGCAGTTCAAACCGAGCATCAGAATGGGGAAGAAAGGTGATTTAAGTGACTTTGAACGTGGCATGGTTGTTGGTGCCAGACGGGCTGGTCTGAGTATTTCAGAAACTGCTGATCTACTGCGATTTTCACGCACAACCATCTCTAGGGTTAACAGAGAATGGTCCGAAAAAGAGAAAATATCCAGTGAGTGGCAGTTCTGTGGGTGCAAATGCCTTGTTCATGCCAGAGGTCAGAGGAGAATGATCAGACTGGTTTGAGCTGATAGAAAGGCAACAGTAACTCAAATAACAACTCGTTACAACTGAGGTATGCAGAAGAGCATCTCTGAACGCACAACACGTCGAACCTTGAGGCGGATGGGCTGCAGCAGCAGAAGACCACACCGGGTGCCACTCCTGACAGCTAAGAACAGGAAACTGAGGCTACAATTCGCACAGGCTCACCAAAATGTCATAAAGCGCGAATCATCTCAGACTGGTTTCTTGAACATGACAATGAGTTCACTGTACTCAAATGGCCTCCACAGTCACCAGATCTCAGTCCAATAGAGCACCTTTGGGATGTGGTGGAACGGGAGATTCGCATCATGGATGTGCAGCCGACAAATCTGCAGCAACTGCGTGATGCTATCATGTCAATATGGACCAAAATCTCTGAGGAATGTTTAATAAATGACTACTTTAATCACCGTTATGATATCTAACAGGCTGTCTGCAATTGCAGTAATCTTTTGAGTAACATTACCAGATACATAGTTTAATAACAACATTAAACACTGACAGCTGTAAAACTAGTTACCTCATATTAGCTAAACAGTTAAAGACTTACACACAGACACTGCACTGTATACGTGTATAACTAGCACAAATGTCAACATAATGTATATTATGGCTAAACTGGGGAACAAACCGATCTCTCTTGTCTGATTAATCTGATAATAGTGTCTAACGTCAATTTATATAGCGACACAACTTTCGAAATATTTTTCTGGAAAACTAAATCCTGATGTTTAATCTCAAAACTTACCGAAATGTGATGTTACAGTATTCTTCTCTACCTTTCAACTCTTAATTGTCATTGATTGATGGATTTGAAATGTTGAGCGGCGCCGTGACCAAATGTCAAACGAAGACTTCTTTTGATAGGTGAAATGAAATGTCAATCATCACCAAACTTCCAATGCTATCAAATAAAAATTTGGGGTGGCACCTGGGGTGGCCAATCAGATGTCAGGGATGTTCAGTGCCACCCCGGACACCCCTCTGGCTCCACCACTGCTCCTTTGACAACATTACGCTGAAATAGGGTGTGCAGAGCTGTGTAATGCAATCTAGGAGCAGTGATTCGCCAAACCTCCCTTATTGCAGTCGCACACATTTCTTCTGATTTTATTTTGTAGTAACGAGTAACAAAGATGCTTATTGGAAATATAGCGGAGTAAAAGTATACATTTTAACGAGGAAATGTAGTGGAGTAAAAGTGAAAGTTGACATAAATTTAAATAACGAAGTAAAGTACAGATCCTGTCCATCCTCATCACTCCCAATGCAAATCACAGCATCTTCAGATCTGCCACCTCCAGCACTGCCTCCTGTCTTTTAGTCAGCACCATTGTCTCCAAACCATACAACACAGCTGGTCTCACTAATGTTTTAGATTTTAGATAAACTTCTCACTCAGTTTTGTAGATTTTCATTTTCATTCTTGCAGACACTTTTCTATAGACACCTATCGCAAATCACTCCTGCCACACTTCTGCACCATCTACACCCAGCCTATATTTTCTTCTTCACTTCTCTATCCCCCTCCCCATAACTTTGGGCAGTGGACTCCAAATATTTAAACTCATCCACCTTCCTCGCCCCTTTCTCACCATTCCACTGTCCTTCCTCTCACTCATTCACCTGCATGTACTCCGTCTTGTTTCTAGTGACTTTCATTCCCCTTCTCTCTGTCGTATACCTCCACCTGTCCAGGATCATCTCAACTTCTTCCCTATTCTCATAACAGATCACAATATCCTACACAAACATCATAATCTATGGTGGCTCCTGTCTGATCTTATCTGTCCTTCTGTCCACCATTATTGAAAACACTAAGAGATGATCCTTTATGCAATCCCACTTACACCTTGAACCAGTCTGTCATTTCTACTGCGTACTGTACTGTACCTCACCACCGTCTTACTGTCTTCATACATATTCTGCACCACCCTCACATTTTTCTCTGCCACTCCTGACTTCCCCTAACAATACCACAACTCCTCCCTGTCATTTGCTTTTTCTAAATCCACAAATACACACTGCAACTCCTGACTTTTTCTGTACCTCTACTCTCAGCCTAATTATATTTTCCCGTACCTTCATGGTGTGGCTGACAATCTTTATGCCTCTGTATTTACTGCAGGTTTGCACATTTCCCCAATTCTTAAAAATCAGTACCAGTTCAATCCAAAACAACTTCTCATTTTCCAAGATTTTGTTAAAAAATCTGGTTAAGAAGTCCATTGCCATCTCTCCTAAACTTTTCCATGCCAACTGGAAACATGAAAAGAAGAGTAGATGCGGTATTTCAGAGGGAGTTGTAAGTGACTGGATTGATTTGTCATAGGATTTTAAAGGGGCTGATGTACCAGTGTTTTCTGATAGATTCTGCTAGGTCTGTTTTTCATTTATCCCCCTCTCTTATCTGGACGAGGTGGTAAGCATTCCTCAAATCCAACTTGGTTAAGAATTGTGCTTCCAAGAGTTGTTCCAGCACCACGGGAACGAGTGATAGAAGGTATAGGGAAATTGACAGTAATAGCATTTATACCCAATAATCAATGCCTAAGGCCTAACGTTCTTTTTTTTTTCAAAAAAGAAAAACCATGCAACGACAGGAGAATGGCCTGTGTTGGGGTAGTTTTATGGCCTGTCCGTCAGAATAACAAGATGGTGACATGGCAGTAGAACGCAGTGACCACTCCGGATACAATATGATGCTTATTAAGTTTTTTTAGCCCAACAATTCCTAGTACATGGACACCAGAGACAGTGGTGTTCATGTAAACAACTGTCAGAAGTTAATACAGTACAGAAATTGTGCAAGAACCAACCTTTACAATGATGCGTTGGAAAGGTTTCGCAACCTCGGCTTGCTGCAAAGACCTGGCCTCCAGTCCTTGGCGTTGCCTTATACCGAGGACCACAAGAGGGGATGGGTGTCCGTGCTAGGCTAAAAACAAACCCTAGCCAGCCGGCTCTCCCGTCCATTCTTTCAAATGTTTGGTCCTTGGACAATAAACTGGACTACATCCAACTCGAACGCTCTACACGACAAGAGTTTAGAAACTGCTGCGTCTTTGTTTTCACAGAGACATGGCTCAGCGACAGAGTTCCATTCAGCTAGATGGGCTCATCTTATTTTGTGCTGACAGGAATGTAGCTCTGTGCAGTAAGGCTTGCGGTGGTGGTGTGTATGTTTACATCAACACGGAATGGTCCAAGAACTCTTTGCTTATTTCTAGCTACTGTTTATCATCAGTGGAGTTTGTGACTGTTAGATGCAGGCCATTTTATATACCATGGTAATTCACCACAGTTTTCATTGTCGAGGTGTACATTCCCGCAGAGCTAATGCTAAAATGGCTCTGTGAAC
Organism: Tachysurus vachellii; assembly: GCF_030014155.1. Classification (NCBI taxonomy): domain Eukaryota; kingdom Metazoa; phylum Chordata; class Actinopteri; order Siluriformes; family Bagridae; genus Tachysurus; species Tachysurus vachellii. The sequence continues at coordinate 15,079,508 of NC_083478.1, read as the reverse complement.
TTTATGGGGCTATTAACGATCTGTAGAATGTTCACCCCGACAAACTCTTTATCACCGCCGGAGATTTCAATCATGCAAATCTTAAATCAGTGCTCACTAAATTCCATCAGTATGTGGACTTTGCAACGAGAGGGAAAAACATGCTGGATCTTGTTTACACAAACATTCCTGGTGCATGTCGTGCGGAGCCTAGCCCCCACCCCGGCTACTCAGAACACATGTTACGAACTACAAGACAACTTTGCCTGCCTGTGATAGTGATGCCTCCCTCCCAGATGCTCTGAACGACTTCCGCGCTCAATTTAAGGTGCAGAACAACGTAGCGACAAGGAAGGCCATCCCTCCCCCCAATGATCAAGCACTCTGTCTATCCAAGGCTTTTGTGAGGAGAACTCTATGCAGAGTTAACCCACAGAAGGCTTATGTACCAGACAACATTCCTGGCAGGGTGCTCAGGGAATGTGCAGAACAGCGGATGTCTTCACTGGCATCTTCAACATTTCCCTGAGCAGCGCTGCTGTTTCTACCTGCCTCAAGACAATTAACCTGGATGCCTTAAGGCTTGCACACACCAGGACGATTATCACACGTTCTTATTGCCAGCATTTTTTAATTTTTTGACATTAATACCCAAGCGATTTCATTGGCAATGAGCCGAGTGAAAGTGCAAATTCACTCCCTTACATTAGATGGTGCTTAATGAAAAACAGAAACACCCTGGTACACAAGGTGGCACTGTGCAAATTGTGGAGTATTTTATACTCCCTCTTACTGAGATTTTTGTAGTCTCTATCGTATTTAATAAAGCTCTTTGTTTTCAGACGCCAATGGGACCAGCAGCTGTACATTCATCTTACCTCAATCCAAAAACCAAAAGAAACGAATTGGAATATGCTTGGTGTTTTACACATCACTGTGCACACTTACATTGGCACCCTTTGTTTAGTCTCAAGGCACGCGATAATTGTCCCGCGGTGTACGAGCCTTAAGGCAGAGTTAATAGCCCCTAAACTCTGGCAACTTGCCGACAAGAGCAGCATTCCTCTCCACCTCACATTTCTAACAGGTTTGCTCTTCTCAATGAAGCACCCGCTGAGAAACCAGAAAGAGCTCTGGTAATAGGAGACCCTACTGTATATTAAGGCCTTTAGGAACTCCAGCAGCACTGGTTAGGTGTGGAGCCAGGCCACTGGACATAGCATAACACAATCTTAGTGTCTAAGGAAAGCATAGGGAAGTGGAAACTTCTAAGGAGGTTTTCCATGTAGGAGCTAATGATATACATTCTCATAAGTCAGAGGATACTAAGAATAAAATTGTAGAGGTGTGTATCCCAATGCGATGATTGCAGCAGGTTGTGGTGGTTTAACTGCTGGATGATGTGCTCTGAAAACAGTGTGTTCTTCACAGATAATTAGAGCATTTTTTGAGGGCAAGGCTGGCCTGTTAGGATGGGACAATGTCCATCTCACTCAGGTGAGAGGAAGGTGCAGCATAGCACAGTTTAAGGACAGGCCTAGTTTATCTATGACAATCCAGAGACAGGGCCAGGGAGCAGATAAGCATGCTTATCGGACTGTCTGCTAGCTGCAATAAGTAATCACTCAGGGTTCAGAATAGAGTGTGTCTGTACCATAGAGTTAAAAAAATCTATAAAACACTTTGAAAATTTGTTTTAGTAATCTTATAAGCATAAAATTCTATCATAGAATAGAATGATAGTGCTTGTACAGCCAGTATCTTTGTTCTGAAGCTAGGACTGTAAAAGATCTATTGCATCTACAGCACTTATTGTTAATGAAATGATTACTGATCAGAAGTTTAGTGTTCTACTGTATACTTAACAGAATCATGTATTAAACCAAACAAGTTTAAACATTAAATAAAGCTTTTCTGCTCAGTTATCGTTATATATACACATCAGCCAAGTCAGTTCCACTAATTGTTACTTACAGACCTCCAGACAATATTCTGAATTCCTGTGTGAATTTGCAGATTTAATTTCAAACTTAGTTGTTTCTTTATACAAAGCATTAATTGTGGGAGACTTTAATATTAATTTTGAAGACACTCTGAGAACAGCAGTTTCCATCTTACTTTCACTAGGGGTTAATCAGAATGTAATAGGACCCACTCATAATGGAGGTCACAAGCTTGATCTCATGCTAACCTTTTTTTATATACAGAAATTATAGTCACACTGCCACAATCAGAAGCAATCTCAGACCATTATCTCCTTTTGTTTAAAATACGCCATTGATACGATATTTGCAATTTCCAATCTCACATTAATGTTAAACGTACATTTACACATGCTACTGCCTGTGATTTACCAACAGTCTCCCAGAATTATCATCCATGACTTGATCACCGTTTGACCCCACAGAACTTGATCAAGAAGACAGATTACTTAGAATCAGTGTTTTGCTACACCCTAGATATTGTCTCTCCACTTAAAAGTAAAGTAATTAAAGAGAAAAAACTTGCACCCTGGTACACTAACCACACATGAACCTTAAAAAAAATAAACTAGGAAAGTGGAGCATAAATGGCATCAAACTAAATTATCAGTAATTCAATTAGATTGGAAGGAGAGCCTTCTGAGGTACAAAAATTTCTTGGCTGCTAAATCAGTGTATCTCTCCATACTAACTGAAGATAAAAAATAATCCTGGCTAAATTTTTACTTAGTACTGTAGCAAAATTAACTAGGAATAAAAACACTGTAGAAAATTACCCCTATATATGCTACCCCTTTGTGCATTTGTGTGACATGCAGCTATATAAGTCAGATGAGTGACACCAGCTTAATAAGAATGTGCAAAGAACATTAGACAGTGGGTGCTATTTCCTCATGCTTAACACTGACAAGACAATAGTGCTTGTATTAGGACCACAGGCAGCCAGAAGTAAGGGTGTTTGTTCTATTTCATCATGTGCAGCAGTAAAAGACCTTGAAGTGATTATTGACTCTGGCTTCTCATTTGAAGCTCATGTAGATAATAACACTAGGATAGCATTCTTTAATCTCAGAACATTACTAAGAAAATAAATATGATTTCACTACATGATGCAAAAACAATACCACATGCTTTTGTTACTTCTAGGTTGGATTACTATAATGCTTTACTGTCTGGATGTTTCTGTAAGAGCATAAACAATTTCGAGTTAGTCCAGAATGCAGAAGCAAAGTCCTAACTAAAACCAGAAGATAGGAACGATCACCCCTATCTTAACCACACTGCATTGCCTGCCAGTCAAATTTTTCAATGACTATAAAATACTATTACTAACCTATGAAGCTCTTTTGGTTTTGTATAATCTGTCATGCCTACTTCGATCAAAAGTTGCAGGCTATTTGGTTGTACCTCAAGTACAAAAGAAGGCAGAGCTTTTTCTTACATGGCCCCACAATTATGGAACAGACTTCCAAATAATGTCTGGGACTCAGAGTCTCAGAGTGTAAATCCAGGCTGAAAAAACATTTGTTTAGTCTAGCTTTTTATTGATAGCTTTTATGAATAGATTTATGAATAGATTAAGGAGGGTTCTGGAGGGTTTATAGGCAGTGTTTGCTAAACTGGAATGTCTGGATGCTGTCACCTCTCCACCCTTGCAAGTCGCTCAGGTTTGCTGACTGTGGAGTGGTGGGATGCTTTATGTCCCAGGAAGCCCTCATGTTTGTGTCACCTTCTGACCCTCCCTTTTAGTTATGATGTTATAGCTATGATGATGAAGATATGATGTCTTGCCAGTGTCCTTTTCTGCACTTTGCACATAATGTACATTGTCCATCACATGATTACAACCGTAGCTATTAATAACCCCCATGCATTGACAGCCAGTGACTCACAGGATTGCTGTGGATGGGGCTGCCCTGTTCAACTTAATTAAATTGAATTGAATTGATTTAACTTTGGAGTAGTTGGATACTTTATGTCCCAGAAATCCCGCATATATCTGTGTCACGTTCTGGCTCTCCCATTTAGTTATGCTGTTATAGCAAGTCTAACTGGAGTCCCTGCCTGCACTTTGCACATAATGTACATTGTCTTTAACAATCACATGCTTACAAGCATGCCTAATAATTTTCTCTTTCTCTCTCTCTCTCGGTAACATTCGTGGATGTACACTGCCGATGGTGGTGATCAAACCCGGATCTCCACAGTAAGCTTGACTGCCCACAGTAGCGAATCAGGCCCAAATGCAGGATTCCAGTCCGTACACCATTTTATTAAAGGAAACGAGGAACAAAATAAAACTTACATTTAACATAACAAAACCTAAACATGAAAACCATAGGTAATAAACAAAACATAACCTGGACAAGACAACATTTTATGGCTCGCACATGACAGCATTAACAGATACAATAACAAGAGCAATGGCTCACAAAAACAAAGAGAACAAGACAGGCATATATAAGGCAACTAATCAAATAAACAAGGAACAGGTGAGATGGTGGGAACATAGGACAGGTAAGGGCATAGCATAGAAACAATAAGGTAGGTGATGAGAAATCACCTGACAGCCCCACTCTGGTGGTCTGGCAGGGAACTGTCCAAGCTCCTGACACTCTCTCTCTCTCTCTTTCTCTGTCAGCGACGTGGGGATAAAAACAGACCCAAATGCAGAATAGCATGAAATAAAAGGGTTTATTAAATAAAAGAAACAAAACCAGACATGACACAAGACATGACTAGAGATGACACACAGACGACAAGGATTCCGCGCTGCCATAGGCAACGCAGCACGGATAAATAGACATGACAATTAACACATGAGGAACAGGTGTGCAGAGACAGGGAGGAAGAGACAAGGGCGGGGCAGACACGTGAACACAGGACATAAACAAAAGCACGTGGCCAAATTCCGGGCTGGATCCTGACAGTACCCCCCCTTGAGGCGCGGCTCCCAACGTGCCAATCCCATATCAAACCATATCCGAGGGGAGTTACTCTAGTTACTCTCGCCTGCTGGGAGCAAGGCACACGGCGAGGCAGGTGGGGGGAGCAAGGCACACGGAGGCGCAGCCAGAGAGAGCTGAGCGACGTCCACAGCAGAGCAGAGGGGCCGAGTGACATCCACAGCCAAGCTGAAGGGCCGAGCGACGTCCAGAGCCGAGCTGAAGGGCCGAGCGACGTCCACAGCCGAGCTGAAGGGCCGAGCACAACCCCCAACACACCATGGCCAGACCCACGTCTCGAAAACCAGAGGGTGGGAGGGCGTGAAAAAAAAATCCTCTGCCATGGAGCAAAAAAAACTAAAATATCCCTGGGGCAAAATATGGGCCTGCAACACCCCCCGGAGACAGGAAGTGAGGCGGCTTCCTCCGTGGCAAACCAGGAAGTGAAGTGACGTCCCCCAATGGACAGGTGCGGGGCGATGTCGCAGGGCACAGAGAAAGAATAAAAAAACCAGAAGTAGAGCACCCTCCATCACCGGAACAGATGTCACCCCAAAAACACAAAAGTCCAGGGATAAACATGGCAGGAAAAACAGTCCAGAAAAAAAAAAAAATACTCCCACAGAGCCGGTCCAGGCTGAAGCTATCCTGCTGGGTCTTGGTCTAGCAGAATCCTTCAGTCAGCAACGAGGGGATAAAAACAGACCCAAATGCAGGATAGTGTAAAATACAAGGGTTTATTTTACACTATCCTGCACCATCCTTATAAATAAAAGAAACTAAACAGGGACACAAACAAAACCAGACACAAGACATGACTAGAGACGACACACAGACGACGGCTAAACAGACATGACAATTAACACATGAGGAATAGGTGTGCAGAGGAAGAGACAAGGGCGGGGCAGAAACATGAACACAGAACATAAACAAAAGCACAGAACATGAACAAAAGCCTACTAAGATGACGCCGGTGAGGTGGGCTGCCGTCACAACTGCTCCGGTTACACTTTTTTTGTTTATTTTATATATTTATTTATATAGATACCATTTTATTTATAGAAGATGGTCATCATTAGATATGACAGAGCCACTCATACTGTATCTATTGGTGTACAATACATTTACCCTTCGCCGGACCCCAGACCCATGCTGGCCAAGCGAGATCCTGAGGGGCAACAAAGGACGCGACCCGCATCGGCGTCCACGAGGGAAACGAGCCGGCATCAGGAACAGGTTAAGGGGACGCGCACACCGCGCTCCCTTACCTAGTATACTGTTAGCCAACGTCCAGTCTCTGGAAAACAAGCTCGACGACCTCAGGGCAAGGGTCAAGTTCCAGAGGGACATTCAGGACTGCAACCTTCTCTGATGCACTGAGACATGGCTGAACCCAGTGGTACCGGACTACCGGACCGAGTTTTTCTCGGTTTACCGCATGGACAGAACACTGGAGTCGGGGAAGTCAAGGGGAGATGGAGTGTGTCTGATGGTGAACAACCACTGGTGCGACAGCACGAGCATCGTTCCACTTTCACACTCCTGCACAGCAAATCTGGAGCTACTTCCTTGCCTTCTATCTACCTCATGAATTCAGCTCAGTCATAGTCAGTGCCATTTATATTCCACCTCAAGTGGACACAGACACTGAAGTATGAGACTTACATAAGACACTAACGCTACACTAAACACAGCTTCGGGACGCTGCACTCATTGTGGTGGGAGACTTTAACAGTGCCAACCTCAAGCGCGCACTACCGAACTTTCAGCAGCACATCACCTGCCCCACCAGGGGCGAAAGGACACTGGACCACTGCGACACACCATTTAAGAACAGCTACAAGGCACAATCACATCCACCGTTTGGTAAATCAGACCATACTGCCATCTTCCTCATGCCTGTTTACAAACAAAGGCTGAAACAGGAAGCTCCACTTAAGAGGGAGGTCACGCGCTGGACTGACCAATCAGTGGCTGCTCTGCAGGACACTTTGGATGACGCAGACTGGGACATGTTCAGGCGCAACTCTGATGACATCAACATGTTTACGGAAGCGGTTGTGGGATTCGTCGGGAAACTAGCGGATGATACCGTGCATAAAACCACCATCGGTTTCCCAACCAGAAGCCGTGGGTGGATAAAACCATCCGTGATGCTCTGAGATCCCGCTCCGCTGCCTACAACACGGGACTCGCCACCGGGGACATAGACGAGTACAAGGCTGCGTCTTACAGCGTGCGCAGAGCGGTGAAGGAAACAAAGTGGCGCTATGGGAGGAAACTAGTGTCACAGTTCCAACATGGTGGCTCTAGGAACCTGTGGCAGGGAGTAAGGAACATCATGGACTACAGAAAACACGCGCTTCTAGAGTGGGGAATGCGGATGCTTCTCTGGCAGATGAGCTAAACACCTTTTACGCTCGCTTCGAGGCTGCAACTAGCCACTCTAGTGGTGCTAGTGGCACAAACAGCATGCACACTAAGAGAGCTGGAGAGGTAAACACATTCACCATCTCGGAGCATGACGTAAGGAGGGCATTCAGGAGCGTGAACACCAGGAAGGCAGCAGTACCATCCGGCATAACAGGTCGGGTACTGAAAGCCTCTGCTGACCAGCTAGCACCGGTGTTCACTGAGATATTCAACCTCTCACTGGCACAGTCTATTGTCCCCTCATGCTTCAAACAGTCAACCATTGTTCCTGTCCCAAAGAAACCCCAGCCCGCCTGCCTCAATGACTACCACCCTGTAGCTCTGACCTCAGTGATGAAGTGCTCCGAGAGACTGGTCAGGGACTACATCACTGCATCACTACCAGACACACTGGATCCACTACAGTTCGGGTACCGACAGAACCACTTTACTGAGGACGCCATTGCTCATCATCTCCACACCACGATGAGCCACCTGGACTGCAGAAAAGGGAATTATACAAAAATGCTTTTTGTGGACTACAGTTCAGCGTTTAACACCATAATTCCCTCTACGCTCACCTCTAAGTTGGAGGTCCTGGGACTCAGCCTGCTGCTGTGTCAATGGATTTCCAACTTCCTGACAGACAGACCACAAGCCATACGGGTGTGCAAACACACCTCATCCACCCTCACCCTCAGCACTGGAGCTCCCCAGGGTTGTGTTCTGAGCCCCCTGCTGTACTCACTGTACACATATGACTGTGTGGCCACTTCCAACTCCACCACCATCATCAAGTTTGCTGACGACACTGTTGTGGTGATGTGGGGATGTGGTAGCCTAGTGGTTAAGGTGTTGGGCTACCAATTGGAAGGTTGTGAGTTCGATTCCTACATCCACCAAGCTGCCACTGCTGGGTCCCTGAACAAGGCCCTTAACCCTCAATTGCTCAGTTGTATAAAAATGAGATAAAAATGTACGTCGCTTTGGATAAGGGCGTCTGCTAAATGCTGTAAATGTAATATAATGTGGTGGGCCTGATCTCCAACAATGACGAGACTGCCTACCTACAGGAGACTAAAAACCTGGAGAGATGGTGCCAGGAGAACAATCTTCTCCTGAACGTCAATAGATCATATCAAAATCATCTTTTAATCTCAAATGTCTTCAGTGTAGATAAAAACAAAAAGTACTGCTTATCCAATAATGCATTTTGTATATTCATTGTGTTGTATGAGAAAAATGAAATTGATGAGCATAGAATACTAAACATACATCAAAAGTGTAATCAATACTGTGTACAGTGAGGATAAACATTTACATGTAAACATCAGAACTCCAAATGACTGTGATAAAGCCAGTAGCAGTCATATCTGATTAAAGACCTCATAAATAGTCCAGTAGAGCAGCATCTGAAATTTAGTGTCGAGGATAGGACGTACCCTTGCTACTATGGAAGTGGGTTGGTCATTTTGAGCAATTACCCACTCTGTACTCTTTTTGTCCTTGTCACTGTCAAGAGAAAAATTTCTCTCTATCTTTTTTAGAGTATTTAAACAGTGTTTGTTGTGTTGGTGCAGCCTTTGCCCAGGTCAATTAGAGTGAAATCACTGTATACTGTTGAGTGTTGAGTTTTACATGCTGTATCAATTTGATACTGTTGAACACAGCCTGTTGCTATGACCTTGTGAAATGCTCACAATGCAAACATTTGAACTAAAGTGGTTGTTTGACTGCTTTTATTTTCCAATTAATATTTTTCCACAAAAAGTCTATTTTAGCTGCATAGTCATGTCACAAAATTGTGCACTCCATGACACATGATGTAAAATAAAGGACCAGCATCAAACAGTTAAATGTCTTAATCAGCCACAGTACTTGGACAAAGGTCAGCTTGGTAATTAAAATTCAAATATTACTTGATAGTCCTAGTTTACCAGTTCAAAGAAACAGAAACACATTGTTTATATTACTAAGTGCTTTCCTGTTTAGTCCTAATTTGGGTAAATGTGAAGACTTATTTTTTTATTTAAAATGAAAACAATATCATAACGCTAAATGTTTTAGAATTATTTCTAGTCTTAATCCAATAATATTTGTAATGAATACGTGATGTACACAATACCCTAATTTGGTCCATATTTCTAAAATGAACTTACAGTTGGGGAAATATGCAAAAATATCCAAAATAAATGTTTAAATTCTTAACTCTGTGGGATTTAAATGATGGTGAAAATGTCCATTTAAAAATGCGAATGATGCATCACTAGAATTATTATATGATAATTATATTATACAAATTTTCTTCATGAACAATAAGCAAAACAAAACTGTATTGCAAAAACACAGGGTGTACATACATTCATCATTCAGCTTTAATAATAATACCTGCTCATTGACAGTAAGTGGTGCATCTTTTGCAGGAAGGTCTTCCGAATCCATCATTCAGTTTCATCCATAAGATCACAGGTTAGGCATGATGACCAAGGGGTGTTCTTCTTACAAGCCCACCTGAGGCAGGAATTGAGAGCATTAAGCAAGCTCATCCATATCAATGCTTGGCCCAAATTATTCGACTGCTTGCTAACTATTAATTACATGACGGGTCAGAAATACAACTTGTCCCATGTGCATTTAACAAAACCTTCACTGTCTATAACTTGGAATAAGACATTACAAAATGGTGGACTGAAATGTACAAATAATGTATCCATTCCAAGTTATTAAGTATTATAAAGACATTTTGTTATTAATTAATATAACGAGTGGCCTTATTTATAAAAAAAAAAACCATCACAGCATTGACAAGCACTGCGCATCCACAATTTCGTATAAGGAGGCCTATAATAGTCGTGGTTTAATATCGTCTATTATTAAAAAAAATAAATAAATAAAAGAAAAACAAAAAAGTGTGCGCGCGCGCCTGGGACTCTTTTTAAAAAATAGAAAAAAAAATGACAAGTTTCCCCGTTTACACTTAATGTCGGAGAAGATGTGACACTGAGAGCGGTCAATAAAATTCATCATCTGTCAAAACTTGAGGAGGTTCGGTTTTCTCTGCCTCCCACCCCACTCAAAAACCTCTCTAACCAGTGTTACACATGCATTTCTTTAAGATCCTGCCTCTTCAAATCATATTGTTCACACGCCAATCCTCTAGGGTGCATTTTGTGCATTTCCTTTCTCTTTATCATAAATATATAAATTATGCTAATTAAGACCATTGCATATTAACTCTAAACTCCGTTTCCAGTCACTACTTTGCTTCTTAAATGGGATAAAGCCATCTTCAAATGAAATTATGATCATAACTTACCGGAGGAATTACCGTTAAATTCTGCCTTTCACCTCCTTCAGCGCGCTTTGCCACAGTTTCTATTAGACATACATAATTAAAAATTCATCTCACAGCTTCCAGACGGACGCTATGGCTGCACACAAAAGGGGCATTTGCATTGATAAAGAGGCTCGGCGGCGCAATGTAGCTCGTTTACTAAATATTTAATGACGAGTATCCTCGTAAACTATAACTCAGGTGAACACAGTCCACCGAGATAAACTAAACGTAAGCGTTAGCTGCAAAGTCTCAACATTTTAACAGAATTGTAGTATTTTGCACTACGTCATGAACATAATTTATGCAGGCCGAGTGTTGCCATGAAAAAATGTCGCTGGCTCGATACCAAACGCGATGGCTGCCTTAAAGTGGCAGCACTACTTTCCATAGACTAGACTAAAGGGCTATTATATATAATGTGTGTGTGCCAGAAAGATGGAAACTTTGGTAAAAATTTCAATATATGCATGTGTTAATGTTTTAGACGGACGTTTGAGCCACATTTTGCATAAAGTGTAAAAGCACATGAATACAAAGACAATAGACTGATTAAAATCATAGGTGGAGATTCACAGGCTTACGTCAGTGTTTCATTGGAGGAAACATTTTGGGCTTGGACTAGACAGAAAGGGTTAATACCCTATGGCACTACTATATCTGTGACTTAAGCCAAGTAAAGGGAGTTGAATGAAGTCGAGTCATCCAATAAGAGTAATGAAAAGTCACTCTCCCTCTCAACATCATGTTGCCCTGAGACTCTAGCCTTGACGCTAGCCTTTTCACTGCTGTGAACATCTTCACTCATCAAACACTGTACTGCAACCTGCCTATGCGACTCCATCTGGTATAATTTCAGATCATTCACCATCCCTGATTGGCGTCCAAAGAGATCAGTCCACCAACAAAAAACATTCTATGAATCAACACAGTCCCACAGGACACATAAAGAGACTTCCCATCCAATGAGACAGCATAAAGGTAAGTAGAGTATCTCCAGAATATCAAGAACTGCTTTAAATTTAAATTTAAATATAAAGTTTAAAATTAACTTAGTTGTCAATTAGTACAGTGTTAAAATCTTGGTATTTCATTCATCCTCTGTTTGAAACCAAACTTTGTTGACATTTGAGTGTGTGTGTGTGTTCATTAGATTCGTTTCTGTGTATTAGAATAGTTTAATAAATCCAGTCTGTTTTTAAAGTCAAGTGTCATGTGCTTCGGGGGGAACGGTGGCTTAGTGGTTAGCACATTCGCCTCACACCTCCAGGGTTGGGGGTTCGATTCCCGCCTCCGCCTTGTGTGTGTGGAGTTTGCATGTTCTCCAGGTACTCTGGTTTCCTCCCCCGGTCCAAAGACATGCATGGTAGGTTGATTGGCATCTCTGGAAAATTGTCCGTAGTGAATTGGCGTGAGTGAATAAGTGTGTGTGTGCCCTGTGATGGGTTGGCACTCCGTCCAGGGTGTATCCTGCCTTGATGCCCGATGATGCCTGAGATAGGCACAGGCTCCCCGTGACCCGAGGTAGTTTGGATAAGCGGTAGAAAGTGAGTGAGAGTCATGTGCTTCATGTTTATGAGTCAGTGTCATAGACTGCCAGTGTCATAGACTGCTAGACTACTGTGATCTTAATATAGTGATTCCAGTATATTTAGGATATTTATAGGTTATATATTAGGCAGAATTGATAAAAACCCTAATTTAATCTTATCATTGGGCAAATAGTTGATCGGTTGGAGACTGCTTTAGATTAAGTCTGCATAATTTATCCCTCTTTCTTTGAAGTGCTCTGCTATAGTTTAAGATTTTCTTAAACACCATTTTTATTGTGTAGATGCTTCTTTGAACTATTTGCAAATAAATCCATTCATATCCATTCAAGCTTGATGAATGTGGCATACTGAACATACAAGTATTTTTTATTTATGTATTTAATAAAAATTTTTGGAAAGACCAACCAAGATATGATGCACTGTTTTTAAGCATATTTTACGGGTTATATAGAGCAAAAGTTCTATAAATTAAGGAATTTCAATTGTTTGTTGAAAGTTATAGTAGAAATATAGTTTTATTTTGGGTAGTGCTGATATACCGTTACCTCTGAAAAAATGTTTTTTTTTTCCATAAAATGAAGACATTTGGGTTTGAGATCAAAATATCAACATGAGACAAAAGATCAGAATTTCAGTTTTTCAATTCCTGAATTTTTTTCAACTGTTAAAGCACCTTTGGTGGCAGACCACCCAACTTTTAGTTGAGCAAAATTGTTGCATGGTCAATAAGTAAACAACACTTAATATTTAGTTGCATATCACTTGTTTGCACTAACTGCATAAAGCCAGTGACCCACTAAAATCATCAAACTCTTGTATTCTTTTTTCTGATGCAGTTAGGTAAACTGTTAGAAAAGATGTAAACTGACAGACACAACTTTTAGTTTTATCCAGTTTAGCTGAGCCTGTGCCCATGACAGCTTCATATTCTTGAACTCTGTTGGCAGGAGTGGATTGTGGTTTTCTGCTGTTTAGTCCATCTAACTCCAGGTCGGAGTTGTGTGCATGATGTATTTTGTGCCTTCTATCTTCATTCTGATGTTTGATATGGGCATTAACCGAAACTCTTCACTTGTATCTGCGTAATTGTTTTTGCATTACAACAGGCTGATTAGATAACTGAATGAATGTGCAGATGTACAGGTTCCTAATGAAGTTCATGGGGAATGTACATAAACTGATATTTGCAAAGTTTAGATCTAGTAACCGAACTCTTAACAATCTTTTGCTGGTCTAAACAGCCTGTAATATAACCAAGAAACTGGAACAAGGAACATACAAAATCTCTTCTGTATCTTTTGGCAAAAACCCTCACAAATTCATACATGTAAAAACTGTAAGAAGGGGGTTAAGAATTTGTGACAAAGAATTTTTACATGATGCAGAGAATACCCATATCACCATTACATTTACTGTTTGCATGTTTATTAAACATTATTCAAATCTCATTCTAATTTCCATAACAGCAAAAAGTGCTACAAGGAAAAAAAACATGAATAATAAAAAATCATGAATAAAACACAAATATAGCTACTGTGACTTTATCGTTGGTTTTGTTTTGTTTTTTAATCTTTTATCTGATTTTTATTTCATTTTAATATCATGTTCACGTCATTACTCAGGCCATGTTTACTAGTTGTTTTAACTTTTTTTTTTTTTTTTTTTTACAATTTTACTGCTCAATTTTACAATAACTGCCTGCTTAAGCCAAACGCTATTCTATGAGCCAAAGACGAAGCCATTCGATGTTTGTTAACATTTTTATTTGTAGTTTTATTTGGCTGGCTCATAGATATGTTGCTATATAATAAGTCCAGTTGAAGAGCGTAATAAAAAAATAAAGGCCTAGTTTTTTGCTAAATATTATCCTGATAATAAACGCGTCCTTTAATATTTTGACTGATGACTAATAAAATAAATGTACGTAGAAAAAGATTAAATTTGCTTTATTTTTGGCTCCTGCCTTTCACTTTAAGTGAGGGTAGCGCAAACAGAAATGACGTAGTGGAGCACACAGACTGAACAAACGGATGAAAACAAGGAAGTAGCTTCGAGACGACTTTTGTGGATGAATACACTGTTTTTTATTAATAATAAATAATACTTTGGTTTCGACAAAGAACAATGAACAACAAAGGTTTGTGTTTGTGTACGTGTTTTTTTGTATACCGCTAAAGCATCGACGAGTTAGCCGTTGTGATCTGTTTTTAAGGCCATTCTGATTTTCTTTTTGATAGCCAGCTTGTTACCAGAAAAAAAAACATCTATCAATCGAATAGCACTTACTATATTTCCCGATCACTTCTTAATACGAAAGCGAATTACGATCTAATGTCAATACACCTTAGTCAAAACTGCAATATTTACTGTCAATCTTAACAAGGATTAGTCAAATTTCTAGCTTGTGTTGTTGTAAAAGGTGACCGTGAACAAAGCTAATTAACTAGCTAGCTAATCAAACACGATGCCGTTTTAGAGAGGTTTGCTGGTGTTTTAGAAGGTTGCGTCATTTTTTTTTTTTTTTTTTACATTTTTTTATTTATTATAGGTACAATTTGTAGTTTAATTTTCAATTGTAATTTGATGTAATTGGGTTGCCAACGCAGTGACATTACCGGATTTTGATTGTTTACTTATTGGTTCATTTTGATTTGGGCCTAATTATATGAATAAATTACGCATTAAAAAGTATATTTGTTAAAGCAAAATGTTATTTATATACCATACAGGATACTGACTAACCGTATGAAAACGCAAAATGCAACCTTAAATTTAAGTACATTTTCTATTTGTCACAGATGCAGACCTTGTTGTAAGAGCTATATACAGAAAAAAGCTTTAACTTAATTGTTAAAATGTACATTTACATTTCTCTTATTTGGCAGGTGCCCTTATCTAAAGCGACTTATATTTATCTCATTTATTCAGCTGAGCAATTGAGGGTTAAGGGCCTTGCTCAAGGGCCCTGCAGTGGCTACATGGCTGTACCTGGGAATCGAACTCTTTATTACTTAAAAGATTACAATACAATGGACAATAATGAAGGAAGGTGTTGTGGGTTTTTTTTTTTTTTTGGTTTTTTTTTTGGTCTTGAAGACCTGGCATCCCTAAACACTCAAGCAACCATATGAATAGAAGCAAAAAGAATATAGTGGAGTTTTTGTATTGCAATGAGGAGCACTTGAGGCCAAACAGTTAACTATAAAGCTTAGTGGATAGTCCTTAATTGTTGTTAATGCAGAAATAACATTTAATGATCTTGTTTCTGCATTTTAAATTTAAATTAAATTCAACATTCTGCTGCCTTTATAAAGTCCTCTCTAAAAGTATTAGACAGACAAGACCGGTTCTTTTGTTTTTGTTATGGACTGAAGACACTGAAGTTGAGATTAAAAGATTGGAATTTCAGCCTTATTTTCCTGATATTTACAACTGATGTATAAAAAAAATACTTGGAAAATGTTACCTTTTGTTACCCACTGTTACCCACCTAATTTTCAAGTTATCAAAAATATTAGAACATGTTTGGCGAGTGCTCTGTTAATTTGATTGTTGAAACAGGTACTATCTCTGAATGCCTGCTCTATGTTTGAGCTGTGGGTTTTTGCCTGTGAATATTGCTATATTATTAAAATGAATAAACCAACATAAAGACAATTTATATATAAAAAATAGTTTATGGGAGAAAATGAAGCCATTTTGATGTGGAAAAAAGTAGCAAAATTAATTTGAGCCATTGTATTGTTTAAAAGTTTTGGTCATAGCCAATGCAACATTTTGGAAAGTCCTGAAAAAGAAATAAACTGTCTGCATATAACCACCAGACAATGAACTGGTCAGCCAAGGATCGTTTTAATTGTTGTGTGAGGAAGCAGAAGTTTGTCAAGAGAGCAGGAGTCTGTGGTAGGCTAAAAACAAACCCGAGCCGATTGGCTTTTCCATCCATCTGCTTTCCAATGTCTGCAGTGGTGGTTGTGTGTTCATGTGAGCATGGAATTGTGCAAGAACTTCATTTTAGGTTGTTAGATGAAGACCATTTTATTTAACATGGGAATTCATCACTGACCCTATCTCAACTACTCAAGTCCTCCAGCCTATCTCAGCTACCTAGTCCCCCAACCTCCACCCCACCTCAACTACTCGGATTCCCGCCCCATCACAGCTAATCGGTTAATTGCACTGCTTCAGGTCAAGACAACAGCGAACAAGCAAACAGATAGGACAACTGAGAAGATTGTTGGATTTCTCTTTCCTCTGTCACAAACATTTATAACACACACTACATCCACAAAGACCCCAGCATTGTGGATGTCCCATGGTCGGAGTATTTCCTCCCCAATGTCACCAGACTGTTCAGTACCCAGAGACTGGACTGACATCAACCCACCTATATTTTAGTCACTTAAAAATGGACTGATCTAACTCCAACCTGGCCATGTTCTAAGTTGATTAACACATCTAGATAAATATTTAGAAATGAAGGCTAAATACATTTTGATCATTTGGCTCCTATAACAAAACATAAGATTTAACCTTGTTGTTTCAGTACTTTAGAGGGGGGCTGTATATCAGATGGGGCTTTATAGTGTTTACCCAGAGCACATATATGGTGCTTATGAATGATCAGACAGGAGCTGAGGATACAACTTGGCACTTGTATTCTGACCAAACAGACCAAGAAGGCTATAGTTCACAAATGAGTAAAATTGCTTCAGGAACTTCTCAACATCAAAACATGATTCTCCCTTTTCTTGATTTCTGTATGTCCCTAGTAGAGATTTATTTATATCAATTTCTAAATGTAAAAAACAACAACCCATTTCTCCTACAAATTTTGCCCAGTCACAGTGAAATCTTGTATCATGGTATTGTGAGGCCAAAATGTCTTGTATTTTAATAGATAAGATGCTACATTCATTATGCATTTGATTAAGGATTCGTCAAAGATGTTTTTTTTTACATTCTGGATGAATAAAGTTAATAGGCTTATATTGCACAGAATTGTGGTGCAGTAAAATCCATGTCTGACTGTTTCTATGCAGGGACATATCCACAACAAGCTGTGTATCCTCAGCAGAGCACAGCACCTATATACCCTCCTGCTATGCAAGTGCCACCACCCCAGGTACCCCCATACACAGATGCCCCTCCTGCTTATTCTGAGGTAAGAAACAAGCGGAACCTGAAGCCAGCTACATGGATGTGAATGCCTCAACCACCACCAAGTGTAGTCAATTTTGTCACAAATGTGTATGCCTGAAATACGCTTAAACTATACTTCAAATAGAGAGGAAGGGAAAACTATTTCAGACACCTGGAATTTGCTGTAACATGATTGGGTAAATGACATTGTATACTCAGATCTTATTGTCTTTAGATGCTGAAATCTAGTAAGATGAGACATTATTAAATAGGGATGTGTTAAAACTTGATTAATGGTTTTGACAACTTATTGACAGGGAATTATTAAAATATTATTGTGGTTTCCCTAAACAATTAACACTTGCACTCTCATCATTTATTGTTCTCTTTGAAAATGCAAACATTATCTCCTGTAATTATGGTACAATACAATTTGTTATGTCTCTTAACTCGTATGAATAAATAGTTTAAATGTAAACTAAGCCTCTTCCTTTTTTATCTACAGATCTATCAGCCAAGGTATATGCACCCACCCCAGGTTACTGGCCAGCTACCTCCAATAACCACTGCATACCCTGCAACTCAGATGTTTGTGCCCATGCCCCAGACTATGCCTGTTGGTGCAATGACCCCTAATGTTCCCATGGGATACTACCCCATGGGACCTGTGTATCCTCCAGGCTCTACACTCATAGTGGATGGGGGATTTGATACTGGAGCTCGATTTGGCCCTGGTAGCTCTGCTTCCATACCTGTAAGTATGCCCACTAAATGCATTTATAAATGCAAGAAAATGAACAATTGAATAAATGGTAAACCCAGTGTGCCCTCTTTATAATTAGGAAAACATTTAGTTATGTCAATTCTGCACATTGTCTCATGCAAGCCACCACACAGTGTTCCAAGGTGATTCTACATTGTTTCACATAAGAAATCTTTGCCTAAGCACTGCTGTTATTTTCCTATGTGCTGTATTTACAAGGCAATAATGGTACCTTATTTGCTTTTTTTTTTTTTTTTTTTCCCCTCAAAATACCAGCCCCCACCTCCTGGACATGCTCCAAATGCAGCTCAGCTGGCAGCAATGCAGGGTGCAAATGTGGTGATGACACAACGCAAGAGCAACTTCTTCATGGGTGGTTCAGGAGGGGGTTACACTATTTGGTAACAGTGAGAAGGACCTGACTGGACCTTGACCATTCCCTTGTTTAGTGTTCTCTCTTCCCCTTCTTTCCTGCCTCACTAGGGGCAGCTTGGCTTATGCCATGATAGTGATACAACAGAATGTAATGTTTTATAGTCCCCACTAACAGTACAGTACTTTGTTGATGTCTGTCCGTTTAAAATACTGTAGAGAAAACTTCAGAAAATAGTGCAAACTCCTACTTTTAGACCATGTTGTTTATGGTTGGAAAACAGAATGACAGTTGTTTTTAGCTCACTTCCATCTATGGGGCAGGTGAATTATAAATGTTCTTTCATTTTTCATGATTAACAAACTACCACACCCTTTCTACTGCTGTTCCTAAGTTAGCTCTTCCTTACTATCATTTATTTACACATTGTATCCATTAAAATTGCTTCTAATATTTTAATTTAAGAACACAGCAGCAGTTATTTAGTAGAATATTTTACACATTCTAATTACAACAGAGTACTGTACTTTTGGGAAGGAGTAGATAAAAATAATTGGGTGTCAATATTGAGCACCACATCTTTAACATTTACAGATTAAAATGCAGTAAATGAGCCCTCATTTGATGCTGAACTTTGGTTGGCTTTTTAATTATGTCGGATACCCAGAACTGTATACAATGCTGTTTAGTTTAGTAACCACTTCACAAAGGGTTTGGACTATACAAAATAATTTCTTGACCTTCATTCTCAGAGTTTAATTAATTAGAAGATTTAGGGGTTAATCTAGGGGTTTTTTCCAGGAATGTACTGAAGCACATCAAGCAGTTTTTTTCCTAACGGACATTTAAATGTATAACCAAGGAGCTGGTTGTACCAAAGATCTAGATTAGAATGCACTAAAAGCTTTTAATGTGAATTGAAATTCTTCTCTGAATAATTCTGCACATATGATAAATTAATAAATGATGCATAGAAACATATCAAAAACATGTCTAACTGCATCATGATGGTTCTGCATGCTTTTTGCACTTTTATTCAAAGCTTCAAAGCTATTTTGTTTTAATAAAGATTTATCACTGGTAATTTTTTAGAAATAATACACATTACTTTGAGTGCACCATCAGCCAATTCTTAATTGTTAGACTTTTTGGAACATGTTTTTGTACTCATGCTTTATACATGCAAATACAGTGTCAGTCATTAAAGTTTTCTGTGTGGATGTTTTTTATTTTTTTATTTATTATGCATGGCTTCCAGACAAGACTTCTCATATGGTCTCATCTGTTTATTTTCTCTATTGAGGTTATTAATTGATTAAAAAAGATTGAGTGATGCTTTTCAGTTTCAATCTAAACTCAAGACTTTTTAAGCTTTTGTTCCGTAATGACAATTTCTATTGAATCTCCATCATAGACATCAGAATGCTCTGACCACTTAACCCCACCTACAATATTTAGCATCTGTAACAGGAAATCACTTTTCTGCACAAACATTTACATTTTCACTAGCTGTTCAGCTGCTTGTACTGTAAAACTATGTATTGAAATGTAACATGTTCATTTAGCTTATTATATAGACCCCTCTATTGTTTGGTTGAATCTTATTAATTTCCATTATTTGTTTGAAACATGTAACAGCAGACCACTGGGTATCCGACAGTAGATTCAGAACAGGTTGACACATTTTACTTACAGATGTATTCATTAAAAAGAGGGCAAGTGTTTGCATGACATAATTTGCATTGAAAATTTATGAATTTAGGTATTTATGCAACATACAAAGATCACCAGTATACCATTTTACTGACTTGCAAGTGTGCATTTATGGTATATATAAATATAACAAAGTTTAATAAACAACCGGAGTTCAGGGATTTTTTTTTCTAATAGGTGGCTTATATTTAATGTTTAAAGAAGTAAATCTCTGCAATTATCAATAAGGTTTTTTTTTTTAATTACTAATCCTAATTAACAATAAAGGCTATTTTGGAAATTTAAAAAGAAATTCCATAATGTTATTTTTGACTCATTTTGAATGATTTCAATGATCATCTAAAAGATAGTATGCTGCAAGTTTCTAAGGACAAGACATCAATAATAATAAAAAAATATATATATATGGGGGCAGTAGAAATACACCACCGATATACTCAATTTTCACCTTACTAGGTACACCTGCCCATTTATTCTGTTATACAATCACTCAATCATGTGTCAGCAACACAGTGCATGTAATCATACAGATACAAGTCAAGAAACTCAGTTAATTTATACATAAATCAGAAAAATCTAACCATGGCATGGTTGTTGCTACCAGATGGGTTGGTTTTGGTATTTCAGAAACTGCTCATCTCCTGGGATTTTCTCTACAGTCTCAATGCTTACAAAAGTGGTGCGAAAAACAAAACAGCAGCAGGTCTGCAGACTCGAACACCTTGCTGATGAGAGGTCAGAGGAGAACGACCAGACAGGTCTGAACTGCCAGAAGTCTATAGTAACTCAAATAAGTACTCCATACAACTGTGGTGAGCAAAAAAGCATTTTAGAATATACAACACATCAAACCTAGGTAGTTGGGCCACAACGGTGTTTCTCCAAAGCATTATGTGTTAAATATGTATATGATATTGTGGCCAGTACTTCAGCAGTTTCTGAAATACCCAAATCATCCCATCTGTTACCATCAGCCATGCCAGTCTTAGATCACATTTCTTCCCTCCATTCTAATGTTTGATATGGACATTCTTGATCTGAGGTTAAATGATTTTATGCATTGTGCTGCTGACACATGCATGCCTGCATAAATGTACAGGTGTTCCCATTACACAGACAGTGTGTAAGTAATAAACAGTAATGTGAATGTTACACTTGTTATAAATCATGAACCTAACTTTTATTTTGATATCACAGCCTAATTAAACAATAAGGTAAACACAATATTCCTTTTATGCAAAAAATTTGTCAAAAGTAAAAACTGACATTAAGTACAAATGTTTGTGATTTATAAATACAGAAAAATAAAAATAGACTTGATGCAGCGTTGTCATATAACCTGAATATCTGAGTGTTTAAACTATCATTAACAAAATAAGGAAATAGCCTAAGTATGCACCGAAAAAAATGCTTCCTCAAAATGTCCTTCTTGTGTTTTCCTTTAAATCAGTAAGCATTTAGTGTTTTGGTGGTAGGGATAGTTGCTGGATTTGATTAGGCATAAAATATAAATGAGCACATTAGCAAGCCACACCTAACCATAAGTAAACCTCATAAGCTGCCATTCCCTGAATAAAGAATTTTGTTGTGATAATGTCATTATTAGTGCCACTGTTTTACTGTGTACTTTCTTTGACTGAATGTTTGCTCACAGACACTCAGAAGGTAGAAGGAAATTCCTGATTTTCATCCCTCATCTCTTCTAAAATGGTTCATTAGGTTTTAGATGTACACACATTACAATTGTCATTTAAAGCAAAAAGGGTACAAAACCAACAGCAAGTAACTCCAAAATTCAAACTCTGTAAATAGATCAAAGATTCTACTTTTTACTCAGTTAACTGTCAAATAATGTGTAAGGACAATTGTCTACAAGTAGAAATGAATAGGAACAGAAGTATTTTTATTATTTGCTAGTGTGAAAGTATGGCTAGCTACCTATAAAAAAATGGTTGTGCAAAGTCAAACATGCTTGTCGCTTCACTAATTTGTGTATTTAACAGATGAGAGTTCCATTGCCCCACCACCAACAAAACTAAATGTAAATTGGTTGTACAAGGTTTGATACACTATTTGACCGGCTTATTTTTTGATACACTAATATGCATTATCATGTTAATACATGTCCAAAATCAACAAAGCACAAACTTTATCATTAACATAATGTAAATTCCTTGGCTCACAGTTTCCATTTGGCTGTGCTCTCGCAACCAAGGCACTATCAATCTCCTCAGAAAAGTTATCTAAAGGTCAATACCTATTCAACATGACTAACTGCCAACTTATCCATGGCAGTCTGCACTACTTAAATGAAGTATTCCTTGTTTTCAGTGATTGTGTCTTGGTAGACTTGGTCTGGGTCAACACCTGGAGCAGCCTCTCCTGTTGTCCTGTAGATGCCCTTGTTGTGACAGAGGTAATGATACAAGAGGTACACCAAGCCAGCCAGTGTACACAGGACCAGCAGAATCACCACTAAAACACACAGAAGCAAAAAAAAAAGACCTACTGCCATATAGCATACACTGGAAGAACACAGACACTTTGTGGTGCTACATATTACTCAATAATAATAATCAGAAGAAGGAGAAGTCCTTACACATTTTCTGTGTAAGGACTGTGTGTAAAGACAAGATTAAAAACTGACCCTACAAAACAAACACTGCTGCAGGAAATCACTATATACATTCTAAATGACTTGCCTAAAAATGCATAAAAGTAAGATATTTCCAAAAGACATATTTCCAATGTGTAAGTTTCATTACATTCAAACAGAGACAAAAGTCAGGCTCTAACATGACATTGTTCAGAGAAGTTACTCACCTCCTATGATAGCAGAGTCCCTGTGGTTTGGGGCCACAGTTGTTGCCACCATTTCTGTGACTTAAGGGGAAGGGACAAGTTCAGTTATAAAAGAACCGAATTGTAAATTTACACGGATTTAAAGTACAGCTATTAGTTTGGTATCGTGACACAATATTCAAAACACTTTTGTTTTCTAATCAGTTAAGGGCTAGTTTAATGCATATTCCAATCCAGGGCAGCATTTTCAATTTGGGAAATTCATAGACTAATCTGTGTATAATTTTCTTCACAGTGATAGAAGTAGTCACTTACAGTTAAAAGCTGAAGTGGTAGCCATCATAAAAATCGTGGATAAAAACCTAGACAAAGAAGTAACACAAATTATGGCAATAACTTCAGTGAAACCGAGCATCAGGAAAATGTGACTTTTAGTGGAACAAAAAAGACATCGTTTCTTGCTATATGGACTAATTTCATTTCACATTATCTATGAATGTTAGCAAACAGCTAACTTTTGGTTTGTTTTAACGACTTTTATACAAAACAAAAGTCAGCATTACTAATTCATATAGAATGCGGCAGTGCACCGGACATTACGTAAGAAAAAGGTTAAAGGAATGCAGCATTAGTTCTCAAACAAAAATTATCTTTATTACAAGAACAAAAATAAATAAATAAATAAAAAGAGGTGAAACCAAAATACGAAATTAAAGTAACAACTTCGTAGTCAGAGGCTCATAAACAACAGAGACTTTTAAACAGGAAACGAACACAAACAGCAGGCAGTGTAATCAGCGTCTAACTCACCGCTACAAAAGCTTTAAATAAACCTACCTGAAACACTTTGTGGTCGTCAGGAATCATTTGTTGGAAATGATCGATTACTTTACTTCATTTCAGAGTTCCATTACGTTTTAAAAACAAACATTTTACTAAATAAGATCACGTAAAGATTCGGTTAAAAATAGACTAGTGCACGCGGCACGCATGCTAATCAAGGTGGTCATACGCTCTGTATCCGGAACAATGAAGTCACAGCTCTGAAACAGGAGCACGGTGTTAACTGGTTACTCCACAATACAACTCCCAGGAAATAATTAACTGTTAATGAGTAACTATCTTAAATAGGCAATTCAATATTCTATTCATAAAGAGGCAGAATAGAGATCATATAATGGACACATTCATATTTATTAAATAATATCAGTCTTTTATCATTTCACAAAAAATAAAAATCACATTTTTCAGTAAGTGCATTTAGCAAAGGGTCATCAACTGGCCATACTGCAACACTCAACTTGGCTTTACATAAAATCACAAGATAACACATTAGAAATGTTCCAATCAGTCTCAAGTTTATAAGATATATCCTGAGAAATTACCTAAAGTTCAAAGCTTGATCAATACGTTGATTTGCATCTAATTGATTTGTGATTAATTTTTGTTAATAATTATAAGATAAAATAATAAGATCAACAACTAATTATTATTATTATTATTATTATTATTATTATTGTTGTTGTAATTATTATTATTAGTAGTAGTAGTTGTATGTTTCATTTGGTTGAGAACTTTGGAGTTAGTGTATATGTGGATAGGTGAAGTGTGTATTTGGATTAAATTCAGTTCATCCCTTACAATGACAAGTAAGGGATGAACTGAATTTAATGAATTTAACTGAATTTAACTTTTTTACTTCTGTCTTCCTATACCTTTTTCTATACAAACAAGATAGTCTGTTTCAGAATGGCTCCTCCTTAATTTCACTTAATATTTGATCATTTATGACATTTTCCTTCAGTCAGAGAAGAGACACAAACATTACAAAGCTGAAGGAAGAGCTATTGTTATATAAGGACAAAGAAAGGCATTTAAAGGCATTTGTTTTCCATTCCAGATTCAGGTTCATTTAGCTCCTCAGAATGGGTGCTGTGCTCTTCAAGATCTTCAATAAATGATAAGACCTTAGTATTAACTTTTTCAGAATAATTTATATTCAAATCCTGCTTGTTCTCATCACCAGTCTCTGAAAATGAGTCACCTTTGATTTCTAAGCTCATCCTTTCTCCATCCTGCTCTGAGGCTGGCAGTGAGTTACTTTCTTTTGTTTCAGTCCCTTCATTCTCTTCTTTTGCATCTTTATTTGTAGTGCTGAGCACACTTCCAGATGTTTCTGTGCCATCTAATAGAGGTACATGTGCAGTGGACGCTGTTCTCTCTACTTCCGTGTTGTGCTCATTTGGGGAACTTGCATCTGTGTCACTAACCCCACAGTCGCTGTTCATTGGGGGTTTTGGTCTAGCGGGGCTAGCCAGCACCTCTGGGATATAAGGCTCATATTTGCCCTTGTCTGATCTAAAACTAGAAGATTGTCCTCTCCTGCAGCAGCAAAAATGATGATGGTTAGATATAAAGGTTTTAATTATAATTTTATTAGTTAATAATTTTAATAGGGTGATGTTATTGGCTGCATCATTTTTAATCAACCTAAAATATGGTCATTTACAAACAAAGAAAAATCAGATAATATTTACTTTATAAATATATATTACTTTTTTCCTTTACCTTAGAGTACCTCGAGAACTGTAAGTCAAGTGAAGCTCAGAGAAGCTGGCTCTCATTGATCTGGGAGACAGTGCATCTTTCAGTGACCTCCTCTTCAGTGTTCCACTGCGAAACAGCAAGAAGAAATTCATATGATACACCTCAGGAAATGTGACATTGCACATAGTACCACTTGAAAAAATAAATTTTTGAACATTTACTCTGAAATGCTATCTGAAAATGTTGAACGAGATTAAATCAATATTCAGCACATGACACTTTCAAACATGCTTCAGAACAGAAATTAACACACCGACTGAAGGTCTTGACCACAAAGCTCTTGTCAGGATGTTGAGATTTTAGGTTTATCATGATATTCTGTAAATCCTTGTTATTCTGGAGGATAATTTTAAAAAAAATATTCCTTCACTGGTTGCAGTCACACACAAAAATGAACTATTAATACAATGTAAAACAAGCACATGTGGGTGTTAACTACTTGATTAACCTGAGACATTTCCTTATAGAAGATATCTCTCAAGTCTGAGATAGCTTGGAAGACTGTTACATAGCATCCAATGCGACTGTGAGAAGAGAATTACAGTCAAAACATTGTTTTTAAGGATTTTTACAAAATCATTTTCTATAAAAATGAGAAATATTTTTATTTAATCCATAAGTTTGTGTTATTGAATCTCACCTATCATAGAGAAGAGGCAGCTCGTCTTTTAGTTCCGTGTTCATGTCCTCAAAGATTGTTTTGGTCATTTTCATCTCTTCCTCAGCCTGTAAAAAACAGACATATTCCTAGATTTAATTAACACATCCTCTCCTTAACACCTCTATGACAAATTTTGACAAATCCCATTTTGCACCTAGTTGTGACTAGTACCTAAACACTGTGTAAAACATGGGAGAAAGGTCTATCCATACAGGGTCTCCCAAAAGTCACAATACATAGAAAAGATTCAAACTTTTTTATAAAATGTAACTTTCTTCACAAAACACCCTCTACAGGATTCAGCAAATACACATGGAGTCATCTCTCCCACTCATAATTAACTTGTGTCTGGTGTTATGCACTTTACACGTGGCTTTTAATTAAAGAAGTTTTTATTGTAATTTCGACCATATATAACCTATGTAAAAAATAAAAACAAATAAACTATGAGACATTTTGGAGGACATTTTGACACAAAGTGTTAATTTCCCTTTTTATATAGACTTTTATGACATCCTGTAGATGTAACATTTAATGTGTTTGTCTTCAGGTCTTTTAAGGACTGCTCAAAATACTTAATAATTAATTGTCTGATATTGTTTGAAATGTGAAAGCAATTTTGCTGAAGGTGGCCATGTTTTTAACGTATCCCAAATAGAAGTTACAATCCAGTTAAAGTTTGCATACCTTGCATACCTCCTAACACTGGACTGAAGATGCCATTCGGTTTTGTGTGGATCTTTAAACCAATCCTCAGTAACAGCTGGTTACAGGTAGTAAAACAAGCCCTGACCATTCAGACTGAATTTGCAAACACCATGGCCTCCATATACCAATCTCAGTAGGTTTCAAACAATCCGCTACAAAAATGACATTTCTTTTGTTTTTGTTAATATTCTATTATACACTTTAGTTTGGGATCAGAATATCAATGAGACAATAGATCATACTGTAAAAAAATAAATAACAAATGTTCCAACATACATTTTCTGATATCAACAGCTAATTTATAGGTTATTAAAAGTAGTTTAAAAGTATTAATATTTAGTTGCATATACTATTCAGGTAAAAAAAAATCCTAACCTTGTGTTGTGGTTACACATAATTTCAGACAGCTTCTCATTCAAAATAATCACAGATTTAGACAGAATGACTAGATAAGGAGCCATATAAAACACAAAATGGTGGGTTAAACCAAATGCACTATTTTAAGTTGTTGGACAATGTGTGCTATTATCTTTTAACCTGTTAACTTTTAGTTTTTGCTCTTTTAAAAACTATTGGTAGTGCTTCACAAATCTTGACTATGAATAGACCTTGTTAATCTTGACGTCATCTCTCTTTTTAGCATTCTGCAGTGATTCCAGGTTGTGACGAGTAGAATCATAGTCCACACGTTTTCTGCCTCTTTTTGCAACTCTTTCCTGATGCACATAAAATATACATTGACATGGAAGAAATTATAAAGATAAATATAGTCTGTGGTATGTACTTATGTGTGTGTAGAAGTGTGTAATTACCCTGATATCTGGGAACTGGCTCATATAAGATTCTATTGTGAGCAATGCCTGGTCTCGCAGTTTTGCCTCATAATCATTCCATAGCAAGTCTTCCCCCTTTATAGAGAACATATGAGAAGTAATTATGAGAAGTACATATGAGAAGTAAATGCATATTTTGTCTCAAAATGCATATTTTGTGTCAAAGTTTGCATGACAATCACCTCTACAACAGCCCCAAGGTCCTCTGCCCCTTCCCATTCAAGCTCATAAACATCAAACAGTGACTGAAAAAGGCGACTGGATGCATCTCGCATCACTGTGGAACACAATATATTTTTATGTAAATGTAGATTCCATTTTAATTAATTATTTACATATCGTAGGTGTTTCAACACTAACAAAGGTGTTGTGAAGATAGTTCGAATTAAATGAATTAACTGGATAAAACAAAATAGTTTTCAAACACATTACATTGATTTAACAGAATGCATGATGAAACATTATTGTAAATAGTTTTTGCCACACATCTGATCACTACGGTAATCCGTCCATAGAATCCAACAAACCTCTGACAGCATTTAAGTATGCCTTTAGGTCCTTATATATTCTGTGTCCATCACTCTGTGAAACAAAATTAAATAAATAAAAACAGAGCAATAAAATCCATTTAACAGTTACTTATTGATTTACTTACTACATCAAGTCATATTATTGTGGTAATAATTATTGAGTACCTGCTGATCTTGGAAGTTTTGTACATATAATTCAAACTGTGCATCTCTTGTCTCCTCAGATTTACTAAACGTCTGTAAAACCTGACAAGATCACACAACAAATATTTTATCAGAGTCAGATAAACATTTTTGTAATTGTATGAAATGGTTTCTGTGGCTCAAAGAGGGTTCTTGCAGAGTAATGTTTAATTGTTGAAGGTGGTATAACATGGTTTATTATGTTTCTGTCAAAGAGCAATGTTTACAAAAAAAGTTTGAGAGAATGACTGTGACAGTTTGACTCTGACTGTACTGCTCTGTGATGATAAATGCTGCAGATAAAATGATGCTGGCACCAAAGTACTGCCTTTTATTTACATAAAATCTTCTCTGGGAAATTTTGTATGTAATATTTCAAATGCTTAACCATCATAACACTTTCGAAAAAAAGTAATTTAAATTACCTTCAATAAAAGAGATTTTTTAATGCCATCACAATTGATAATATTGATTATGAAACATACCTTTTCCTGTGCACGGCTGAATTTCCTTTGGACTTGTTTAGCAAACTTGCCAGCACCTCCTTTTGATTGGAGGTTGGGACTGGTGCTACTTTTTCTCTCAGCCATGATTTTCACACTCTTCTCAACACCTGAATGTGATCTCAGAAAACTGCTGTGTAAGTGAGGCATGTAGCATATTTAATATCTTACCAAATCATCATTGTTATTGGTCTCTCATAGTAATGAGAAATAAAACTCGTATCTTATCTACTCATAACTGTGAAATGTCTGCACAGATATGT
The DNA here is from genome assembly GCF_030014155.1 of Tachysurus vachellii. NCBI lineage: Eukaryota > Metazoa > Chordata > Actinopteri > Siluriformes > Bagridae > Tachysurus > Tachysurus vachellii. The sequence goes on along the minus strand of NC_083478.1, from coordinate 15,050,222 downwards.
TTTATTACTAATAATATACAGCACAAATATGAAATGGAGTCTGAGAGGATGTTCACAGCACATGTGCCTACAGGCTTGCTTCTATTCCAGCTTGGTTTAAAGAAACTTTATGTACACAAAAATAACTATACAGCACAACGTCTTTAATACAGCACAAGATGTGCTTGCAATATGCTATTAGCCATCCAATAGGTTAGGTGGGCTATCAAGTTTACTCTATAAATAGAAGTTTGATGATTTGGCAGATAAATCCTTCACTAAATCCTAGTGCAAAAGCTCAGTGATGGATCACCAGTGATTGTTCCTGATTACACAGCAAGGTTTTACGGCTATATAAATCTCCTGCAAAGTGACCTTTGACATGTCTCCATTGTTTGTACTCCAACAGTGAAATTTTTATCTTGAACATTTTAAGAATATAACATTTGTGAATGTATCCCAAAAAGCATATTGTAATATAATAATGTATGCAAGTTGTGAAATATGATTTTGCACAATTATAAGGTCAGGTCAGGATTGACTGACACCAGCCCTCAAAGACTTCAGCCCTACACAATTTAGACTTCCATTTAATTTAGCATAGAATACCTGACTCTATTATTAACTATCAATGTCTTTATGTACTGCAACTGGTGTGTCAGAAAAGGGAAACAGATCACTATAGGGCTATGGACAATTAGTACCAGACTCTCTCTTCCTCTCTCAGCTCTCCCTGCCACTCCCTTAGCCTTGAAGCGTTAAGGGACAATAAGCATAAGCATTAAGTTTCCAAAAAAAAAGTACTGCTTAAAATATTTTAAGGTTCAAATATTATTAACCAAGCATTCAGAGGACCATTACAATGTAAATATAGACAAATCAGATAATCCATAACTAAAATCAAACCGGACTGACAAGCTGTTTGTTCAGTGACTTCTACTTGTTAAGTCTTCCATTCAAAATCTTGATTTGTCCCCCACAAACATTTATTCAAAGAGTTTATGCTTACCTCTTAGTTCTTTGTTTGAACAGCTCCAGTTATTCCAACCTTTCAAGACGAGGACTTCATGTGCTCTACCTTCCCCTCCAAAGATATGTGCCCTTTGAAATTCCTTGAACTTTGGACCCAGTTGAACCACAGGTTCTTGGGTAAAATATTCTGTGAGCATGTCACACCAGGCTGACATGGAGAATGGTTATTACACCATATAATATAAAAAACATATATTGGTTAATTTATTATTTATTATTTTTAGCATTTATGTCTTCTACCTCTGAAGGGCCCAACTGGAATTGTGGAGGAGTCCTAAGGCAGAGTATACCAACTGGCCTGGTTACTGAATGGGGAACGCGCTATGCCTGATTTTGCATAATATTGTGACATATACAATATGTAATTGTATGTAATCCATGAGCAACACATACATACAGCCAATAAAGCAAAAATAACTTCCGCGAAATGATAATTTGCTAAAGTCTAAATTATGACATTAAGGTTTGGTTAAAAAGTCAATGAATAACCTGTTTGGCTTTGGATTGTAGATTTTGTACATTGCTTTTCCTCTGGACCATGAAAAAAGAACAAGACCGCAGATTCAACAATGTCACTGACCACTTTGGGGTATTCTTTGTCTACTGGACCATGCAATGTATTTAAATATTTGGATTTTTATGGTCAGGATAATAAACAGCTTTCAGTAGTTTCAGATATAATTTTCTTATAGAATTCACTAGGCCTTGATTAACACACTTTTTACATATAACGTTATTTAGAAAGAGTTCTGTGGAGTATCTGCTGTAAATTACAGGGGTTGGAAACTGAAACTGAAATACTGGCCAATATAATGTTGGGAGTTTTCACACCTACAGTATACACAGTTTGCACAGCCTGTGGCCAATCTTCATTGACTTCACATTTCAAAAGAAAGAGAAAATGTGAAAGTTTAACTAACAGAACAATAGCACAGCTATACATAAAATATTGCAATCCACACAAAATAATGGGAGAAAATCAGAGTTCGAAAGAGGACAAAATGTTGGTGCCTGTCTTGCAGATGGTGCAACTCTATATGGTGTATTGAGAGCCACAGTATCCATGGTAATGTCCACAGAAGAAAAAGCACATACAACAGGAGTAACTTAAAATGAGGAATCTGTCTGAACAGAATGTCTAGGTACTAAAACAGACCAGTATTTTGTATCCAAAAAAACATAACCACAGCTGCCCAACTCATTGCAGAATTAAATGCACACACCACCACTTCTGTTTCCACCAAAACTGTTATTTGGGATCTCCACAGGGTCAGTATGCAGTGTTGGGCTGCTATAACCAAACCTTTGTTTACATGCACCAATGCCATACGTTCCAGCAGCAGAAATCTTGGGCATTGCTCTCTGAGGACTCCATCTTCACTGACATTTTTATATCCAAAAGGGTAACGATGTGGAGAATCCATAAGAGTTAGTGCCCGGAGTCAAGCACAATGTTGATCAGGTGTTTGTGTCATTTTGTGTGTGTTAGGGTCCTTGTCACTACTTTTAGAAGGAGTTGGAACCTTGGTGTGAAGAGGAACAGTTGGAGCAGAGGAGGAGTGCTAGAGTCCTACAAAATTACCTCCAGCAGGCTACTGATGTGCATGTTTCTGAACAAACTCCATGATGCTCTACAGCCCATTGGCATTTGTTGGAGAACACCAGAATTTGAACTTTTTACTTTGATTTTTGGTTTGATTTTGAATCAAAACCTCTTCTATTTCAAAGGTTTTTAGTATTGGGAAAATCCAGAAGTAAACCTATTTGGACTGTAGAGGGACCCAATTCACAGTCATGAGTCTAAAGCACTTTTAACTGGTCTGCAGCTACATAGCTTTATATGCATCAGTTTGCGATGCAGTTCATGTTAGATAACATTCTGGCCAAAGCAGCCTTTCTTTTGATATAGACCAAACAGGATACAGCCCTATTATATATAGCCTTGGGCACCAGTACATGGTTTGTCTTTAAACCACTGTCAGTAGGTACTCACCTCTGCTCACTGGGAACATCCTGGGGTCTGGGGTCATGCTGTTTTAAAGATGCTTCCCCAGTCTCTGGCCATAACAGTTTGGACTACAGGTTTTCAAGACTGCCCATTTCTCCCAAATCCAAAACATTGGTTACAAGAACAGACTGCTGAAAATCTAGTATATCAAAGACTGTGCCATTGTTACGAAAATCAGGGGTAATGTAACAGACTAACTATTGCATGAATAGAAAGTGAAAATCCCCAGGTCACATCCAGAATCATTAAACTTAGTTGAAAACTTTTGATTCATTCTTACTTGCTGAACTAGAGAAGGGAACAGATGTACATATGGCAGAAAGGTAATTACAAATATGACACATTTACAGGTAGTAAAAATCACTGGCAGATAAAAGAATTAAGAAACACAAACTTTGATCATTATCATTCAGTAACAAAATACAGAATACAGCATTTTTTTTAAAAAAAAAATAATGTTAAAGAAAAAGGAAGCTGGTTGCTTTAGGTAAGTCTAAGTGGTACATGTTTAATGAGACTTTTTGACTTAACTTTTTCACTTTTAACCCTGTTTTTTGTTATAGCTGAAAGAAATAGAATGTTACTCAGGGTAAAATTCCAAATCAGGTTTAGACATGAAAGAAGTACTGAAAAGTCCTGTAAATGGTTCTAAACAAAGTGCTTGTTATGGAAGCATTTTTGGATCTAACCATGTTCAAAATAAGTTTATGCTAATCCCATTATGATCCTTTTACTACTGTGCAGAACAAAAAAAAAAGAAATAATAGTGGAAAGGAAATATTTATAGGTTAGTGTGGATGAAAATGATTTAATCAAAAGAATCATTAACATAACAGAAAAACAAATGTACAGAGGAGTTGGAAAGTCAATGAAACAAAGACAATTAGTTTTCTATTTTCATACAATCCAATGAGTTAGCATTACATGCAACATCCATTTTTTACATACAGGTAATTATCCATGGAATAACAAAGAAAAAAAGCATACTGGGTGGAGGAAACATGTTCACCTGGTCTTAGTTCGTTAAGCACTCTCTCTTGCACAACACATATGATTAAAAAATAATAATAAAAACAAAGCAGGAAAGATGTTTGCATAAGAATATAAAGTATGTATTTTAACTACTATTTAAATGAGTTTGGCAAACCTCATAATATATACTTCTATTTGAATAACATCCAAATATAAGTTTCAGGCATCTTGATAATGAAGTGCCTACAAACCCAGATACTTTACTCTGATCTTAAGCAAAAAAAAAATAAAAATTAAAAATATATTTAAAAGCAAGTATGAATAAAACATTTGCATCTGCAGACACAAATTGTAGATATAGATTAATTGTGCAGAGTATAGCAGCTGCAACCAGAAAATTAGTCAAAGGCAGCTCTACTTTAGTAGAGGAGAGGCAAAGAAGTTCCCCTGGCGACCGAAACTGACAGCAGATTTGCTCTTGCTACCAAATCTGTAAAAGAAGAGCCAAATACTTAGTCCCCCCTCCTTAACTCAAGCAATATGTAAAAAGTTACTTTTAACATTTAAATATAGCAGACATTAATGATTGCTGCTCAAGCAACACTTACTTAGGAGTGATGACACCCAGTGTAGCATTTCTCATACGCTGAGATAGAGAACTAGAAGATGAAGTCTTGCTCATCTGCTGCTCTGGAGTGGTGATTGGGCCAAACATACTCACTGCAACCAAGGACAACAAATCTAGCATCATTACAATAATCTTAC